>NW_027507787.1:211446240-211701240 GCF_037356315.1 Lithobates pipiens
TCAAAACCAACAGGCATTTTCATGGGAAATTTACTAAAAAAAAAAAAAAAATGCTGATGTGCATTAAACATTCACTAAAAAAGGGTGACTGAAAGCTCTTTTTTTTTTTTTTGAAAACCACTTTCGTAGGTTTCTTCTTTTTTTTTGTTCCTCTACTTTGCTTCCTGCAATTTTTAATGTACCACAATGGTACAAGTCGAACTCAAACAATTCTCCGAGGTTTGAGACGCAATTTTTTTTTCTCATCCGCTAATTAAAGGCGTACTTTGAAATCTACCGACGTTCTGCATTAATGTATTCCTTCAATTTGTTCTCATTTGTTACAAAACTTCTCTCTCTCTCTCTCTCTCTCTCGCTCTCTCTGCACAACTAGCATGTGATGTCCCATTTATGGCTTATGCAGATTCACAAATGTATTAAAACATTAAACATGCTGTATTTTGCTGAGGAAATTTGAAATCCTCCAAGGGTAGTACTAAATGGCTTTTTGACTTTCCATGGGTCACAAGTAAAGTTCATTTTTTATTTTTTATTTTTTTTTACCGAGTTACGCAGATATGAAAGGGAACCTATCCAAAGAGCCCCTGAGCAGGACCATTGTCCGATGCCTGGTGCTGCTTATAGGGAAGTCACATCACTGAGGTTGATTTACTAAAAATTAGAAAGTGCAAAATCTGGTGCAGCTGTGCATGGTAGCCAATCAGCTTCTGGCTTCAAATTGTTCAATTAAGCTTTGACAATAAAACCTGGAGGCTGATTGGTTTTTATGTAGAGCTGCACCAGATTTTGGACGCTTCGGTTTTAATAAATCAACCCTTACTGTGCTTAATACTTCCAGGTATGCTCGGGAACTAGCACCACTTCTGAGCTTAGAAATAATTAATTGGCACCTTTAAGTCTCACTGATCAGTTGGTTCTTAGTAAGCTTTAGTGGGAATGTGGTTAGTTGGTTCTTAACTTTAGTGGGAATGTGGTTAGTTGGTTCTGAGCTCTAGTGGGAATGTGGTTAGTTAGTTCTTAACTTTAGTGGGAATTTGGTTAGTTGGTTCTTAACTTAAGTGGGAATTTGGTTAGTTGGTTCTTAACTTTAGTGGGAATTTGGTTAGTTGGTTCTTAACTTTAGTGGGAATTTGGTTAGTTGGTTCTTAACTTTAGTGGGAATTTGGTTAGTTGGTTCTTAACTTAAGTGGGAATTTGGTTAGTTGGTTCTTAACTTTAGTGGGAATTTGGTTAGTTGGTTCTTAACTTTAGTGGGAATTTGGTTAGTTGGTTCTTAGCTTTAGTGGGAATTTGGTTAGTTGGTTCTTAGCTTTAGTGGGAATTTGGTTAGTTGGTTCTTAGCTTTAGTGGGAATGTGGTTAGTTGGTTCTGAGCTCTAGTGGGAATGTGGTTAGTTGGTTCTTAGCTTTAGTGGGAATTTGGTTAGTTGGTTCTGAGCTTTAGTGAGAATGTGGTTAGTTGGTTCTTAGCTTTAGTGGGAATTTGGTTAGTTGGTTCTGAGCTTTAGTGAGAATGTGGTTAGTTGGTTCTTAGCTTTAGTGGGAATGTGGTTAGCTGGTTCTTAGTTAGCTTTTGGGAATGTGGTTAGTTGGTTCTTAGCTTTAGTAGGAATGTAGTTAGTTGGTTCTTAGCTTTAGTGGGAATTTGGTTAGTTAGTTCTTAGTTAGCTTTAGTGGGAATGTGGTGGTTAGTTGGTTCTTAGTTAGCTTTAGTGGGAATGTGGTGACCATGTTATTTCCCATCCACTCCTATACTAGCACCAATTCTGGGAGTCACGCTTTGGCAGCCCCCTGCACAACACAAGAGATTTGATTGACATTTTTTTCCTTTAAACTTTCATTACTTAGTATGCATGATGGACAGAAAAAAAAAGAAAGAAAATATGTACAAAAATATGTTGCCTAGAATAAAAAATAAATAAATGTAAGAGTAGTAGAAATAAACTGCACTGATACATACGTATAAAATGATTATGAAACTATTTGGCACGTCGGCATCTGACTTTGCCCTCGACCACTAATAATATAGGCGAGTAAATTACAGTTTTGCTCTAGCTGTTTTGCTCTCTGTGGTCCAGGTTCACATGTCTGCAATCATTACCAGCTAACAATTGGTGCAAGCATTATGGGAGAAAAGGCATAAATCAAGAAATAAAAAAATAAAAAAAATAAAAAAAATAGTTTCTGCACATTTTCAAAAAACACGTTGTGCTCTCTGAGGTCCTTTTCATTTTAACCAAATCAGGGGGAACTTGTCCTCACAGCGGCAAGGCAGATGGAACCATAAATCACAAGATCCATTGACTGCCTGCAGTGTACTCTCCACAGCTGTCAGTTTTTTGTCTCTTTGGTTTTAGCTGACATAGTTTGTGGTCCACTGTGAACCAATCTGGACTTTTTTTTACAGTCATATCCATCAAAACGACTAGTAGCCATCAACCTACTGCAGCGATCGATTCGTTTGCTTATTCTCTGGCATGGCCAATACTTTCTCTCACTAGGTGAGGCATGGGAGAAGTGCCTCGGTTTAGCTTTTTTTGCCTCCGGCTATAACTATGATTTTCTGTGCAGCTTTGGCTAACATTATTAAAGTTGCACCAGGATAGGTACAGAGCCAGATAGCATGCACACAATGCAGGAGCACAAAAAAAAAATAAAAAAAAATAAGTCTTTTATACTATACTTGTGGGAAGCTTAAAAAAGAATTTCCAACTTCCACTTTTTTTTTTTAAATCATTCTTCTTTTTTTCCTTCTTTTTTTTTTTTTAAACAGTTTTTTATTATTAATTTTTTTTTTTTTTTTAACAAAATAAACAAACCAAGATTATGTGCATAACCTTAACTGTCTTTTTAAAGGTCAGTATGTATTTGTTAATTTCCTCGACAGCCTTGTGGTGGCACTCTCATGCTGGTGATTACAGGATTCCGTTTGAAAACAGAACGCCCTTTCTTCACAAAGACTCTCTACAAAGGCTTGAGAAAAAATTTATTAAATTGAAAGTATTCTATCAAAGTTTTACTTTTGTGTATAAAATATAGAAAATATCCGACTGTAAGCAATAAATGCTGGCTCTGCTAATGTTATAGATCAGAAGATGTAGGAAACAACAACAACAGCAGCAAAAATCTAGCTAAGGATTTTTGCTTAGGCACAAAAAAATTAAATAAAAAAATAAGAAATAAATCACAGTTAGCTAAAAATAAACCATATTTTTTTTACTCCTTGTGAAGTTTAACAGAAAAACCTTGCAAATGTTAAAAAGTGTATTTGGCTTTTAGTATTTGAAGGCATGTTTGTATATATTATTAATGGTTTATCTGCAGAAAATTATTTATAAACAATATTAAAATTAAAAATATATTAGTAATACTTTAAAGTAATAATTTAAAGCATATAAGTATTTTGAAATATTGAAATGAAGTATTACTAACATATCTCTAAGTAGAGCATAAAAATTATTTACTAAAAAAAAAAAGTGGTAAAAAAAACACATAATTATATAAACACTTATACTAAACCTACAGACGTTCAATATACAGCACACATTTTATTTTTGTAGGTTAATGCAGTAAAACAAAACAAAAAAAAATAAAAAAAAACTCCCCACTTAATTCTTTATAGGAGAATCTGGGTTCAGCTCTCAATGTCGAAAGTTAGGTCATTTTTTTCTCTTATGAAACAGAGAGCTATGATTTTGACTTGAGGTGACAACTGAGAAGCACCAGAACCCTAAGGAATTTCAGAACCATACATTATTAGAAGATTGGAAATTAAAGCCAATGATTTTTGGTCTGGATGTGCTCACATATCGCACACACTTAGGAAAAATGTGAAACCTTTTTTTTTTTTTGTTTCTTTAATATGTTAATGATAAAAAAAAAGATATTTTATCGCTCATGTGAACAGGTTCAGATGGGAAGTAGGTCCAGAAACAGCAGATGTGTTTTGTGTAACGGACACTGGAACAGACATTCGATTCCTCAATATTAATTTCACACCTTTCCTGGCCACCAACAAACACAATCAACATCATTTTAACACTTAAAAGCCTTCTAAGATATCAAGCGATATTTTCCAGGTACGTCTTTTTTTTCTTCTAGTCATTATCTCATAGTTAACTTGACAATACTGAGTGACTTGTATATAATCTAATGCTGTCTTCATCTTCTGGATCTCCCAAGGCACATCACTGACAAAGTCAAGGATGTCATTTCTTAAGAGTACCGTATACAATGCTTTGATGTTAATTGACATTCATATATTTATGTTTATTTTTTATTTTTTATTTTTTTTAGGTTTTATTTTTTTTAGTCCATTTTTTATTTTTTTTGGTCCATGGGCTCCTCCGGCACGCACATGCGCTGTGCGCGCGTCCATGAACATGCACAATGTGTGCGCATAAGTGCATGGCCGTGCGAGCGCACGGTTTGGGTGGGCGGACCCCCCGTGACGTCAGACGCCGCCGTTTAGCGGCGTGCGCTGATGCCGGAAGGGTTGGGGTGCTTAAATAGGGGTCTGTGTTAGACCACTGTTGAGCAGTTTTCAGGACTCCATATGCCGGGTTGTGCTGTTGGACATGTTTATACAGGTTAGTGTATTGCTGTTTTGGTACCCGATGACTAGGACCTCTAGTACCCTAGGTCTCCTAGTCTTATCTTACTTTATACCTTTTTTCATATGTGCTTAAGGTGATTGCTCTGTGTGTACCTGTCAGGAATCCGTCCGTCCTATTCGACCGGCTCTCCGTGCGCGCACACGCGTTCGTGTCGCGGGTCGTCGTAGGCACGAGCGCCTTCCGACGCGCGCGGGTGCACGACGATCTTATGTACGCGCAGCGCACGCACGCACGAGCGTACGTTAGCTCGATCGGCGCCAATGACCCTTTTTAAGGGCACAGTTGTTGTGGTTCTGTGCTGTCTCGTCTGCAGCTAGTGCCTGAAGTTACCTGATACCTGCCTGCTACTCATCTGATACCCGACCCGGCTCCGTTTGACCTTGCTGACCTCTCCTGCTCCGACCCCGGCTTGTTTGACCCTTCTTGGACTGTTTTCCTGTTGCCAGACCTCCTGCTTGTACCTGACACCTCTGCTTGATTCCTGCCTGTTCCTGAGTCGGCTACCTCCTCGTCCAGCGGACCTCCTCCATCCAGGATCCACAGTCAGCAGCCTTCTCCCTGTTTCTTCCATACTACTGGGAGTTCCTGCTCCAAGGATCCTCATCTACCCAGCACCGGTTGCTGCACCCGGCCGGACTCTTCTACCCCGCTGTGCTCCTGTCTCTCTGTCCCCATTCCAGAGAGACCGGAACCAGAGCCGTAGGAGAGGTCCCCTTCCACCAAGTCAGACTCAATACTAGACGTTCCTAACAGTACGAGACAGCCATGTCTGAGTCTGCGGAAGGGACCTCCGCCATGAAGGAGATTTGCTCCCACCTTGCGGCCCTCACCCAGGCCGTAAAATCCCTTCAAGATGGCTACTCCAGGTTGGAGGAACGTGTCCAGCACCTCTCTACTCCGGGATCATCTGACGCCATACCTCAGCCTCCTCCTGTCCAGCCAGCTGCACATTCTACAGTCATGATGCTCCCACCTGAGCCTAGGGTTCCCACTCCTGAGAGATTTTCTGGGGACCGCTCCAAGTTCCGGGCTTTTCGCAACGCTTGCCAGCTTTACTTTGCCCTCCAGCCCAGGACTTTCTCTCTGGAGGCCACCAAGGTGGGGTTTGTCATTTCTCTCCTGCAAGGAGAGCCTCAGTCCTGGGCCCACCATCTCTTGGAGAATGACAGCCCCCTTACACAGACTCTCGCCACCTTCTTCGAGGGGATGGCGCAACTTTACGATGACCCCCAACGGGCTACCACCGCAGAGTCTGCATTAACTGCGCTCCAGCAAGGCCGCAGGACGGCTGAGGACTACGTCTCTGACTTTAGACGTTGGAGCGCAGATACCCTGTGGAATGAGGCGGCCCTTAGACACCAATTCCGTATGGGCCTGTCTGAAAGCCTCAAGGATGAGTTGGCTCGTGTCTCCACTCCTGACGCTTTGGAGGACTTAATTGCTCTGGCCATCCAAATAGACCGCAGACTTCGCGAGCGTAGGGCCGAACGCTCTTCCCAACCACTGAGACCTGCCTGGATGACGGCTAGGACCTCGTCTCCTACACCTTTCTTCTCTCCGCCTCCTCAAAGAGGACCGACCAGTGTGCCTCCTGCTCCTGAGGAACCGATGCAACTTGGACTACTCCGACCCTCTCTGCTTCCTGAAGAGCGAGCCCGCCGCCGTCAAATGAACTTGTGTCTATACTGTGGCGGCCCCGGACACTATGTGGCCAACTGTCCTGTAAAGCCACGTAAGTGCCTCTCACCTGTGTCTCACAGTTCCTTTAACCCACCTTCCAACCCTCTCCATGTTGTCCTTCTGCTCTCGTTTCGGCTGCCGGGAAGAACCATACACGTTAATGCCATTCTCGACTCCGGAGCCTGCGGCTGCTTCATCGACTCCGCCTTCACCGACCTGCATTCGATTCCACTACAGAAAAAGACTCATGGACTTGCTATCTTTCTGGCCGATGGTTCTCAGATTAAGTCCGGCCGAGTCACCCAGGAGACCCTTCCACTATCCGCCTCTACTCCCTGCCAACATTCTGAACTATTAACCCTGGATGTCATCTCATCCCCACTTTTCCCTGTGATTCTGGGCATCCCGTGGCTGCAGGCCCACAATCCCTCCATTGACTGGACTACAAGGGAGGTGAAGTTTCTCTCCCCTTACTGCCGGGACCACTGCTTGCCTGGGGCTTCCATACACTCCAGAACACTCCTCTGCCTAGACCCAGACTTGGACTTATGCCAATCTGTCCCCGAACCTTACCATGAGTTTCTGGACGTTTTCAGTAAACGGGGGGCTGACTCCTTGCCCCCACATCGTCCCTATGACTGCCCCATTGAGCTCCTTCCTGGGGCTGAGATCCCGTTTGGACGTGTCTACCCTTTATCCGAAAAGGAACAAGAGGCCCTGAAGGCTTACATTTCCGAGAATCTCCAAAAGGGGTTCATTCGTCATTCCACATCCCCTGCCGGGGCTGGAATATTCTTTGTTACCAAAAAAGATCAATCTCTTCGACCCTGTGTGGACTATCGGGAATTGAACAAGGTTACGATCAAAAATCGCTACCCCCTACCCCTGATTCCTGAGCTCTTCCAGAAGCTGAGGTCAGCTACCATCTTCTCTAAATTGGACTTAAGAGGTGCCTATAACTTGGTCCGCATACGAGCAGGCGACGAATGGAAGACCGCATTCCGAACTCGTTTTGGGCACTACGAGTATCTGGTAATGCCTTTCGGGTTGTGTAATGCCCCAGCCACCTTCCAACATTTAATTAATGATGTCTTCCGTGATTTCTTGGATATCTTTGTCATCGTATACCTTGATGACATTCTGATCTTCTCCAGGTCCCTGGAGCAGCACCGGGGGCACGTCGGCAGAGTTCTGCTTCGGCTCCGGGAACATGGACTCTATGCTAAAGCCGAGAAGTGCAAATTTGAACAGCAGGAGATCCAATTCCTCGGCCTCGAAATCTCCCCAGCAGGCATCAGGATGGACCCGCAAAAGGTCGCTGCTGTCCTTAAATGGCCAGCCCCTACTGACAAGAAAGGCATCCAGCGCTTTGTGGGCTTCGCTAATTTTTATAGAAAATTCATTAGAGGGTTCTCTGCCATTATTTCCCCCATCACCCAGCTTACCAAGCAAAATACACGCTTTCTTTGGGGTCCTGAAGCTCGGGCTGCCTTCAAGAGACTTAAGGACCTGTTCACCTCCGCTCCTATCCTCAGACACCCGGATCCATCCAGACCTTACATTCTAGAAGTTGACGCCTCTGAGATAGCAGTAGGGGCGGTAGTCTCCCAGCGCCTTGGCGTGGACGACCTGATGCACCCCGTAGGGTTCTTTTCCCGAAAACTCTCTCCAGCGGAAAGGAACTATGATGTAGGCGACCGGGAATTACTTGCCATTAAGTCCGCTTTGGAGGAATGGAGATATTTACTCGAAGGGGCGGTACACCCCGTGCTCATCTACACGGACCACAAGAACCTCGAGTACCTCCGCTCCGCAAAACGCCTGAAACCTCGACAAGCTCGCTGGGCCCTCTTTTTCTCCCGGTTCTGTTTTCATATAACTTATCGTCCCGGATCTAAGAACGTTAAGCCTGATGCACTTTCCCGTATGTTTGACAGCCCTAAGGACACCACACCCCCGGATACCATCCTCCCTGCTAATACTTTTCTTCTCATCCAGCCAGATCTAGTAACTCTGCTCAAGAATGCCTCCTCCTCTTCTTCCGGTCCCCCGGGAATCTCGCTAGCATCCAGGGAGGGTCTGCTTTGGAAGGACAACTTGATCTTCGTCCCTGAAGACGTGAGGATTAAGGTCTTGGGTCTCTGTCATGACCACCCGCTCGCTGGGCACTTTGGTGTCCGCAAGACTTTAGAACTAGTACAGCGTTCCTTCTGGTGGCCAGGCGTGAGGGAATTTTGCAAGCAATATGTAAACACCTGCCCCGTATGCAGCCAGAATAAGGTTCCCAGAAAACGGGCTTGGGGGCTGCTTAAACCTCTTCCCGCACCCGACCGCCCTTGGCAGATGATCACGATGGACTTCATTGTGGAACTTCCCCCTTCTGAAAACTGCACTGCCATATTTGTAGTTTGTGATCGTCTGACCAAGATGGCCCACTTCCTACCCTTAGCGGGAACCCCCTCTGCAACCGAGACTGCCCATGTCTTTATTAAAGAAATAATCAGGCTCCACAGGGTACCCATCAATATTGTGTCCGATAGAGGGGTCCAGTTCACCTCCCGCTTCTGGCGAGCCCTTTGCGAATCTTTAAGAATTGAACTGGCTCTGTCCTCCGCCTACCACCCACAGACCAACGGGCAAACGGAGCGCACCAATCAGACCCTCGAGCAATATCTTAGATGCTTCTCTTCTTTTGTCCAGGACGATTGGGTTCCCCTGTTACCTCTGGCGGAATTCGCCTATAACAATGCCAGCCATGCCACCACTGGGCAGTCCCCGTTTTTTGCCAACTACGGTTTTAATTTGTCTTTTCTTCCCGATGTTCCTACAGAATCCCAGGTTCCAGCGATCCAGGATAGGATATCCTTCCTGCAACAGAACAATCGGACGCTTCAGGAGGTCATAACCAAAGCTCAGGCTGACAGTAAGAGGAGCTTCGATCGAGGAAGAAGGGGAGAACTAATCCTTCAAGTCGGGGACCAGGTATGGCTGTCTTCCTCTAATTTAAAGTTAGCATGCCCTTCCAGGAAGTTGGCACCCAAGTTTCTGGGTCCATTTCCCGTTAAGAGAAAGATCAATGAGGTGTCTTATGAACTGCTCCTGCCTGATTCCATGAGAATTCACCCAGTTTTTCACGTAGCTCTTCTTAAGCCTGCTGTACCTGATCCCTTCCCTGGTAGAGAAACAAGACCACCTGACCCTGTGCTAGTTGATGGCAATGAAGAATTTGAAGTTGAGGCCGTTCTGGATTTCAGAAGACGACGGGGACAAGGTCAGTTTCTTATTAAATGGAAGGGCTATGGCCCAGAGAGTAATTCTTGGGAACCTGCTTCTAATGTACATGCCAATAGACTGATCCAGGCTTTCTTTGCTGCTCACCCGGAGAAGAAAGCCTCTAGGGGCACCCGGAGGTTGCCCCTTGTGGGGGGGCAATGTCAGGAATCCGTCCGTCCTATTCGACCGGCTCTCCGTGCGCGCACACGCGTTCGTGTTGCGGGTCGTCGTAGGCACGAGCGCCTTCCGACGCGCGCGGGTGCACGACGATCTTATGTACGCGCAGCGCACGCACGCACGAGCGTACGTTAGCTCGATCGGCGCCAATGACCCTTTTTAAGGGCACAGTTGTTGTGGTTCTGTGCTGTCTCGTCTGCAGCTAGTGCCTGAAGTTACCTGATACCTGCCTGCTACTCATCTGATACCCGACCCGGCTCCGTTTGACCTTGCTGACCTCTCCTGCTCCGACCCCGGCTTGTTTGACCCTTCTTGGACTGTTTTCCTGTTGCCAGACCTCCTGCTTGTACCTGACACCTCTGCTTGATTCCTGCCTGTTCCTGAGTCGGCTACCTCCTCGTCCAGCGGACCTCCTCCATCCAGGATCCACAGTCAGCAGCCTTCTCCCTGTTTCTTCCATACTACTGGGAGTTCCTGCTCCAAGGATCCTCATCTACCCAGCACCGGTTGCTGCACCCGGCCGGACTCTTCTACCCCGCTGTGCTCCTGTCTCTCTGTCCCCATTCCAGAGAGACCGGAACCAGAGCCGTAGGAGAGGTCCCCTTCCACCAAGTCAGACTCAATACTAGACGTTCCTAACAGTACCCCCGCAGATGGCGATCAATGCCCAGGTTCATGTTTGTTTCCTGGCTAATGAATTACCACATCAATTATCAGGATTACCTGGTGTGCTAACCTGCAATACACCTGTGGTGTCCATCTACAACAGCAACCAGTGCATACATGCTTACCAGTTCCTCTCTTTGGTGAGTGTATTATATATATATAGTAGGTGATACCTGCCCTGCACACTATTACATTAGTATTCTTTGGCTACTATGGTGTTGGCCTGGTTGATCTCCTTCTATGAACATGGGTGGTGTGCACTGGATAATATAGTCCAAACGGTATGTTTGGCTTTCCTTTTTACACTTGTTTCATTTATATCCAGGGGCGGACTGACCATTGGGGCACTCGGGCACTGCCCGAGGGCCCCATGCTACTAGGGGGCCCCATCAGGGTTGCCAGCCTCAATAAAACCAGGGAAAGTATGTGTCTGTGTGTGTATACTGTGTGGCCCCATAATCTCCTATTGCCCGGGGGCCCCATAATCTTCTATTGCCCGGGGGCCCCATAATCTTCTATTGCCCGGGGGCCCCATAATCTCCTATTGCCCGGGGGCCCCATGAGTTGTCAGTCCGCCCCTGTTTATATCCTTTTCACCCTACCCTTTGTGGTGGTTTCCCTTTTTCCACACATTCTATATTTCTTTTTCCTTTTCTTCCTAATTTGGTTACTTTCTTTGGTATTTTTTTGTATATTTAGGACACCTTAGGATGCACAATTAAGCACCTCTTTTTTTTTTTTATAGGCTTTTTTTATAGCCCTTATGCACACAATCTATTTTTCATCTCTTTCCACCTATATATCGCTCTTTAGGTGTGTATAGGTTAATGTCTCATCTCACTTTAACTCTCCTATCATATATATCTGTTTACATTTGAAGAGTCCTTTACAATCCCCTGCATCTGCCGTGGGAGGAAACCGGTGGGTCCTGTGATCTACTGCTTCCTCCTCTGTGGGTGAGCTGATCCCCCTCTCTATTCAAATTATTGTAAATCTTCTGTTATGTCTTTATATGATTCGCTGCTATTTGATTATTTGCAAAGATTTTTATTTATTCTGTAGACTATCCTCCTGAAGAAGCGGTTCACCGCGAAACCGGTAGAGGAAACCTTTCTATACCCCTCTTCAATAGAAACCTTACGGGGCTACCCGTCGGTAGTTTCTTAAATTGTGGTGTATATGATTTTAGCAATATGGAAGTTTTGATGGATTTAACATTTTTTTCCCTTATTAAATTATTTGTAATTTTTTATAATAAAGTCTTCTATGAATTATTTATTTCGTACCTCAATAGTCCCCTTAACAAACATTTTTGTGTGTGAATATCAAGGGAGCAGCCTCAGCAACTGTCCCGATATCCTTAGAATTCCCAATCTTGACAATTATCAATTGGGATGATGGTACTGTTATATGTATTATGTATATTTTGTATTTGAGGCTATACTTAGTCTATGGTTATTTTTTTTAATGTTTTTTTGATGTTTTTTTTTTTTTTTTTATGTTTTTTTTTTTTTACCTGACCACATAGAGAATTCAGTGCTGGACAGCAGGATGGTGAGACGTGCTGGAATGAAAGGAAGGCCACTTGGTCTCCAAAAGACCCAACAAGCATCAATTAATTATCACCTGGCACCCGGTAATAAACCATTATCCGACAGTCATGGTGGTGACTACAGAGGGCACAAAACTCCATTATACATACTCAGTGAAATGAATTGGAAGTAAAGGTTGTCGGCTGGGTTGGAATTTGTTCACCAATATCTTATGGTTCCATTAATATTAGAGCAGCGACAAAAAGGTTTCGGCATGTAGGAGGACAGTTAAAGCATGTAAACTTAATCATTAAAGTTTGCTTAACCACTTCAGCCCCGGAAGATTTTACCCCCTTCCTGACCAGAGCACTTTTTGCGATTCGGCACTGCGTCGAGTTTAACTGACAATTGCGCAGTCTTGCGACGTGGCTCCCAAACAAAATTGACGTCCTTTTTTCCCCACATATAGATCTTTCTTTTGGTGGTATTTGATCACCTCTGCGTTTTTTATTTTTTACGCTATAAACAAAAAAAGAGCAACGATTTTGAAAAAAAAAAGCAAGATTTTTAACTTTTTGCTATAATAAATTTCACCCAAAAATATATAAAAAAACTATTTTTTTCCTCAGTTTAGGTTGATACGTATTTTTCTACAAATTTTTGGTAAAAAAAAAAAATCACAATAAGTGTATATTGATTGGTTTATGCAAAAGTTATAGCGTCTACAAAATAGGGGATAGTTTTATGCCATTTTTTTTTTTTTTTTATTAGTAATGGCGGCGATCTGCGATTTTTATCGTGACTGTGACATTATGGAGGACACATGGGACACTTTTGACACCATTTTGAGACCATTGTCATTTATACAGCGATCAGTGCTATAAAAATGCACTGATTACTGTGTAAATGACACTGGCATGGAATGGGTTAAAAACTAAGGGGCGGTGAAGGGGTTAAGTGTGTCCTAGGGAGGGATTCTAACTGTGGGGGGGAGGGGCTACCACTGAAATGACAGCGATCATTTCTCCCGATGACAGAGAGCAGTGATCTCTGTCATGTCACTAGGCAGAATGGGGGAAATGCCTTGTTTACAATCTCCCCGTTCTTCCACTCCGTGACACGATTGCAGGCACCCGGCGGACATCGAGTCTGTGGGACTTGCGGTCACTGAGTATGGGACGGTGGCGCGTGCGCCCACAATGCCACTTCTTAAAGGGGATGTATCTGTACGCCCATTTGCCCAGCCGTGTCATTGTGCCGACGTATACCGTCATGCGCTTAAAACATTCTTTGGACAATCTTCATCGGTAGCTCGCAAGACATCTATCTATATCATATGTGACAACGCTCTGTCCCTGCCTTCCAGTTGGTCACCTGTGTTGTCACCCTGTCACACTTTCTCCCAATGGGGACAACAAGTAGCCGTGGCGGAGGAGATTACACCATCATGGTCAACAGTTGTCACCATCAGGAAACTTGCCCTGAGAAATACCATAAAGCCATCACTCTAGTGCATGCACACAGGAAGAGGCTGCAAAGCGGCAGAAGGCGATCAGCAGCACTGAGATGCAACAAACAATAAAATAGGTGAAAATACTATTTAGAATATAAAAACATGGCAATTGTTTATGATACGAGGCACTTTAGCAAGCTAAATGACAGTCAATTAAAGTGGTATTAATCCCAAAAGTAAATATTTATTATATTGCAGCTTTCCAATTCTTAGATGCGATGGCTGCATTTGTTTTCTTTTTTTAGGCTTTCTTTCTTCTATTTTAATCTGATGATCTGGCCAGTAAGTTTGTTATTTTTTTCAAACCAACAATCTCTCTTGCAGATGTATCATTTACAGGGATGAGACAAACCATTTACCACTGACAGGGTGCTTACAATTATCATCTTTTATTTATTCACGTGAAACCTTTATCCTAAAAGCAAAAAAAATGTTACTGTAACATACACTGTAATATTAAAGTGTGAGCTGCAATTTTGCTGCAATTCTTTAGTGTATCAAAATCTGCTAATACATCTAACATCTGAGTCTGTGTCCAATCACAGCTGATCACAGCGTAAACAGCAAGAGCTGTATATTGGCTTTTCCTCCACTTGCACTGACAGGTGCGAGGAGAGTCAATCAGCTGCTCTTTTGATGGGGGGGGGGGGGGTCTGCACTGATTAATTATCAGTGCAGCCCCCCCCGAGGATGCCCACCCAGGACCACCAGGGATGCCCACACATGACCGCCAGGTATGCCAATCAGTGGCCAATAGGGATGGCACAGTGCCCATCGGTGATGCCTTCCAGTGCCCCCTGATAAGTGCTGCCAAACAGTTCCATCTTTCAGTGCCTATCAGTGCCACCCATCAGTGCCCATCAGTGCTGCCTATGAGTGCCCATCATTGCCACCTATCAGTGCCCATCAGTGCCACCTATCAGTGTTGCTTATCAGTGCCACCTTTTAGTGCCCATCAGTGCTGCATATAAGTGCCTCATCAGTGCTGCATATAAGTGCCTGATCATCAGTTGCCATTAGTGCCACCTCATTAGTGCCACCTCATCAGTGCCAATCCGTACTGCATCATCAGTGCCCATCAGTGCAGACTCATCAGTGCCCATCAGGGAAGAAGAAAATGTACTTATTTAAAAAGTTTAAGTTAAAAAGTCTGGAAACGAAGAAAAAATTTTTTTGTTTTCAAAATGTTAAGTCTTTTTCAGTCTTTTTTTATTTGTAAACCCCAGTGGTGATCAAACATCACCAAAAGAAAGCTCTATTTGTGAGGAAAAAAAAGTTCCCACTGACGCTACTGATCTTTTTAGCTATCTGTAAAGAGGACAATAAAAAGGAAAAAAAAAACAATAATAGAGACTTTAAAGGCTTCATACTGAAGATGAGGCAATACAATTTAATAAAATAAATCCCTGATGAAGCAGTTGTTGACTGTGAAACGTGTCGGAACAAACCAGCGGATGTACTAGTATCAATTTTGGAAATTATCCATACGTTTTTATGATGTTTTTATGATTGTTACTATTTTGGGGTAGTTCTGAGAGACCTTACATTTTTATAATGGAATCATGAAATAAAAACCTTTTCTTTTAATGAATTGTGTTGCCTCATCTTCAGTATGAAGCCTTTAAAGTCCCTGTTATGGAAATGGCTTTTTCCTTTTTCCTGTCCTAAGTATATTTTTAGGATGTGGCGTTGTATGCTTGTTTTCTGAGATATGGTAAAATACTTAATTCCATATGTAAAGTGTTCTTCCCAATGACCACAATAGTAAGGGTCATTCTTTCCACTGACCATCACACTAATGCATCATGAGTTGTAAATATAGACATTTTTAGCAGGGGTTCCCTGAGACCGGAAAGTTATTTCTGTCAGGCCTGGGCTCAGCCCTTCCTTCTCTGAGCTGGCCACTCAGCTGTCGGCTAATTGCCAGCTCCTATCTCTCTATAGTGACTCCCATGTTGATGATATCCTGCTCATCAGTCCTGCCTACTTAAGCTGTCCAGTCCAGATGGTCTCTGCCTTCGCCTTGGTCACATCTCTAGAGACGCTCTCCTGTGTTCCTGTTAAAGATTTCCTTTACTGACATTCCTTGTGGCTCCAGATCCTGCTTGCTGTTCTACTACGCTCACCTCTGGCTCCCTGATGTTTTGGCTTGTCTGACTATACGTTCCGGTTCCTCAACTCTGGCTATGTTTTTACTATGTTTACTCTGTTTACCTTTTTTTATTATTATTATTATTAAACAAGTGTGATTTAACTGTACTTCTGTCCCAGTCTGATTCATGGTTTCTGACAATTTCAAGGGTTCCTCTGTGTTGAAAAAGTTGAGAAAGGCTGGACTAGAGGGAGGAAAATAATCAGGATGATTAGGGAGCAGAACGCTGAGCATGTCACAGACAAAAGTGGGTTTGATGTACTGTTGGTGGCTATGGTTAGATATGCATTGTTCAATTATTGATTACATTTTGCAATAGTTTGTTTATTTCTAATAAATGACATAACATAATGAAATTCAAATTTCTAAGACAGCAGCAGATTTTTGAGTTACCTCTTGAAGCCACTGGTGACTTGTCTTTGTGGTCATACCAGTGAGTTCCCCCGGATGACCACCCACTAAGCATTTGTAGTGATGGAAATGTCAACTGAAAAGAAAAAAAGGCACCTCTAAGTGCAGAAGTAAAACGTTATATTTTGCAAAAGGGTTAAAAACACTTACAAAAGGGTGGATGGGTAGAAGCACATCATATTAGTAATATGGCAGGTGGTCCGGTGTTCTGGTAGTCCCAAGGAGTCTCAGTGATAACCACAGGTTTAATTCTATGGCAGCATATTCTAAAGTGGCCGACAGATGGAAGACACAACTCTCCTGGATAATAGGAAGACAGCATGGAAGCCGAATCCAGGAAGTGACGTCAGCAGGAAGGGACCAGCAACCAGCGCGGACAGCAAGCCAGAAGTGATGTCATCAACATGCGGCGCATTTCGGAACAACTGATTGGTTCCTTCTTCAAGCCTAGCTGTCTTCCTAGTATCCAGGGGAATTGTGGCTTCCATCTGTTGGCCACTTCAGAATATGCTGCCATAGAATTACAGCTGCGGATATCACTGAGGCTCCTTGGGACTACCAGAACGCTGGACCACCTGCCATATTGCTAATATGATGTGCTTCTACCCATCCACCCTTTTGTAAGCGTTTATAAACCTTTTGGGAAATTTAACATTTTACTTCTGCACTTAGAGGCACCTTTTTTTCTTTTCATTTTACTTTCAGAGTTTGCTTCTCTCTTCAAGTGCTGCCGAAAGTGCATAAAGAACCTCTTCTATTAATACATAGACTGATATCTGCTTGGTTTGTTACTCAGAGCGCCCTTATACACACTTTTATATGCAAATGTAAACTCCTTCTAAGCAAAGAGTTCAAGAATAAGGTAAATCTAGGACTGAAACATCACACCGTAATATTAAAGCTGTAGTTTAGTAATTAAAAAACAAAACAAAAAACAGAACCAAGGTGGTACTTATCATGAGTGAAGGGTGTCTCGTGTGCTGTGTTCAGTTATAACCCAAAGTTCTCTGCCCCCCCCCGATACACATACAGTGGTGATGTTCTGGTGCTGTGTGAGGTTAATATGAGCAGCTCAAATGCAAAATCAGATGAAAATTTACAGCCAACACATTTCGGAAGGCTAAGCCTTGTCCTCTCCATCAGGGCTTGAAAGATAGCAAATCTTGTATATTGATTTAATAGCTAAAATTTAATTAAAGCCCAATTCTGAGCAGAAGAAAAAAAAATGACCCTTTACTGCCCCCCTCACACACTTATTGCAAGTGTTCACTTCTTGTTAAGTCTAGGGGAGCAGATATAAGGAGTAATACTTACCTTACTCTGCTCCTGTAGGCTCCCCCAATCTGTGTCACCACTCCTGTGCAGCCTCCTCTCTAAGGTGCTCCTAGGTGTTGATGGTCACCCCTGCCTTCTCCAGGGTTAACATTTACGCCCTGTATGCGGAGATGCCAAGGGACTGTTCACAGCCCAGAGTGGAGAAGAGGAGAGCACCAAAGCCTCCCAGAGTGGGGAATAAGTTAGCAATGGAACCTCGTCCTCCAGCACCTAGATTAAACCTGTGTCCACATTTGTTCAGGTTGGGAACACGCTCAAAACTGTGCACATTCCTGACACACACAGAAATGTGCTGCCCTTTAGCAGACAAGCAGCAGTGCCATTAATTCCTAACAGCACCTCCACGCATCTGCTAATGTGAACAATTACGCTAGTGGCAAAATGCATTGTGCTGCAGCACCATGTGGTTCAGAGCAATGTGATTTTGTAAATATGCACACTGCTATACATCCTTTATATCAACTTTTGCAATAAAAAAACAGGGATTTTTAGTTCACATAAATTGCAATACATGTTCAAGCTGGCCAACTGAATGAACTCCTCTCTGGCCAGTCCCTACTCTGCTCTGCAAAATGCAAATACTCCAGTGGATAAAGTGCCAATATGGGGTAGATAGACACAAGTTTGAGGAGAGCTACAGGGTTCAAGTCTGGTCACGGACTTGCAATGCAATAGAAGTAAGATATACATATTGTCAAATCCCAATAGCTTCTACATGTATATAACCCATCAGGTGCTAAAAGGGTTAACACTAAAAATTCTGGATGAACCTTCTACACAATGCTATACACCCCTTCAAGCTAACTTTGCAATTATAAACAGTGATTTTTTATCTCACATAAATTGCACTACATGGGTAAGCTGGCCAACTGTGTCAAAGTGATCTCTCTCTGGCCAGTCCCTACTCTGCTCTGCAAATACACATGCTCAAGTGCATATAGTGCCAATATGAGGGCGATAGACACAAGTTGAGTGAAAGCTACAAGGTTCAGATTTGGCCAGTTGTGCCAAAGTAATCTCTCTCTGGCCAGTCCCTACTCTGCTCTGCAAATGCAAATGCTCCAGTGTACAGTGCATCCGCAAAGTATTTACAGTGCTTCACTTTTTTCACATTTTATTATGTTACAGCCTTAGTCCAACATGGATTAAATTCATTATTTTCCTCAAAATTCTACAAACAATACCCCATAATGACAACATGAAAGAAGTTTGTTTGAAATCTTTGCAAATTTATTAAAAATAAAACCCCCAAAAAATCACATGTACATAAGTATTCACAGCCTTTGCTTTGACACTCAATATTGAGCTCAGGGTCATCCTATTTCCACTGATCATCCTAGAGATGTTTCTACAACTTGATTGGAGTCCACCTGTGTTAAATTCAGTTGATTGGATATGATTTGGGAAGGTACACACCTGTCTATAAAAGGTCCCCCAGTTAACAGTGCATGCCAGAGCACAAACCAAGCCATGAAGTCCAAGGAATTGTCTGTAGACCTTCTGAGTCAGGATTGTATCGAGGCACAGATCTGGGGAAGTACAAAAAAAATTCTGCAGCATTGAAGGTCCCAAATGAGCACAGTGACCTCCATCATCTGTAAATAGAAGAAGTTTTCAACCACCCGGGCTCTTTCTAGAGCAGGTGGCCCGGCCAAACCAAGACGATAGGAGGGAGTCAGGGAGGTGACCAAGAAACAGATGATCACTCTGACAGAGCTCCAGCATTATTCTGTGGGGAGAGGAGAACCTTCCATAAGAACAACCATCTCTGCAGCACTCCACCAATCAGGCCTGTATGGTAGAGCGGCCAGACAGTAGCCACTCCTCAGTAAACGGTACATGACAGCCCTCCTGGAGTTTGCCAAAAGGCACCTGAAGGACTCTCAGACCATGAGAAAGAATATTCCTGGTCTGATGAAACAAAGAATGAACTCTTTGGCCTGATTTGGGAAGCGTCATGTCTGGAGCAAACCAGGCACCGCTTATTTCTTGCCCAATACCCTCCCTACAGTAAAGCATGGTGGTTGCATCATCATGCTGTGGGGATGTTTTTCAGTGGCAGGAACTGGGAGTCAGGATTGTGGCAAAGATGAATGCAGCAATGTACAGAGACACCCTTGATGAAAACCTGCTCCACAGCACTCTGGACCTCAGACTGGGGCAAAGGTTCATATTCCAACAAGACATCGACCCTAAGCACCAACAAGACAACGACAAGCACACAGCCAATATAACAAAGGAGTGGCTATAGGACAACTCTGTGAATGTCCTTGAGTGGCCGAGCCAGAGCCCAGACTTCCCTGGAGAGATCTGAAAATGGCTGTGCACCAACGCTCCCCATCCAACCTGATGGAGCTTGAGAGGTCCTACAAAGAAGAATGGACTGAAAGGGCTTAACTATTTGATCCCGTCAGCATGGGTATTTGGCTGCCCCCCTACCCGCATGTGTAGTATATATATATAAGAGGCAGGGTCCCTTAAAAAAAAAATGTAAACAAAGTTTAGGTATACAAAAAAAATGAAAAAATTGGGTCATGTGACACTGCAGAAATTTGGGGAACGTCACATGACCACTGTGAGTGTTCTAGAAGGTCACATAACCGGGTAGAACATTCCAGGAAGGAGGCTCAGTATATAAAGCTGGCCCTGCAGGAATTTCGTCACCAGTTGGTCAGAGCCAGCAACAAGCCCCCCCCACTCTTGTTGCAAGCAGGTATATGTGGTTTGTCATCCTTTATATTTAAAGGGGGGACTTGTGCTTATAAGATATTCTGTATTCCTTGAGTCCTGTATGACTGAACTGTTTTTGTATTTATTATTTGCAAATTTAAAGTTTTTTGTGAATTAATAAAAAAAACTATTAAAATTATGTTCATTTATTTATGACACCGATAAACGTGCCGCGGCCAATTATATGCCAAACAAAGTTGTGAGCGTCTTTAATTAACTAAGTTTTCTTTTTGAGGAGGGGGAGAGGTGCGGCTCACATTCCCACGGGCGAAACTGCCCAAAAATAGATGTGCCAAGCTTGTAGCATCATACTCAAAAAGACTTGGGGCTGTAAATGGGGCCAAAGGTGCTTCAACAAAGTGTTGAGCAAAGGCTATGAATACTTACGCACATGTGATTTTTTTCGTTTTTTATTTTTAATAAATTTGCAGATTTCAAACAAACTCTTTCACGTTGTCATTATGGGGTATTGTTTGTAGAATTTTGAGGACAATAATGAATTCAATCCATTTTGGAATAGGTCTTTAACATAATAAAATTAGGAAAAAGTGTGAATACTTTTCGGATGCAGGGTATGTAGTGCCAATATGAGGCAGATAGACATCTAGCAAACTTTGCAATTAAAAAACAGGGGTTTTTAGTTCCCGTATATTGCAATATATGTGCTTTTGAAAAGGGGGTCAGGGACCACTTTTCTGTGTTTTTTTTTCATGTGTAGGGCAGCCCATCTAAATTATTGGGCTACCCTATACCTGATCTGTGGGAGCGCACAGAAAACATACAGGAACGTGTGTGCTCTGTCGCACCTGCATGTTGTGAATGGAGCCTTAAAACGGTTGTATAGTGTTTTTTTTTTTTTACTTGTAAAAAAAATATCTCCTAAACCTGTATGATTTAGGAGATATTCCCCTCGCAATGAGCTGCTGACTGCAGCGGCGCATGCGCATGTGCATGCGCACAGGCCCGGCAGGACTTTTCCGGAAATAAATCTCCCACGCGCATGCACGGGAGTGACGATATTGCAGCTCCGGCCACTCACAGCACCGGAGCCGCGATACCCGGAAGACACGGCGAGCGAACATGTCAGCTCTCTCGGCGTGAATCGGGCAAGATGTTGGGGCTCGTTCTAAGGTAAGTATTTCATAATTAGCTAGTATGCGGTGCATACTAGCTCATTATGCTTTTTCCCTTGCAGGTTTAAAAAAAAAAAAAAAAAAAAATGGCAGCGGGTTTACTCCCGTTTCAACAAGTGCTTAACCCTTAACCCCAAGTGCTGTGCAAAAGGGGAATCCCCACTGCAAGGGTTTTTTCTTTCTTCATCCTGGAGTTGGAATTTTAGCTGCGTAATTTTACTGCGGCAGGTTTGCATGATTCCGCGAGTGGTCGTAGCTATACGACGGCTTGTGGGATCAGGATAGCAGGCATGCGTGCGCTGTCGGAAGGGCGTGCACGTGCCCACTGCACTGCGGGGGGTGCCAATGCTCGTCGCTGATGGTCACTATGACGGCCGACCATGAGCGATCGCGGGCACAAGAGGCAGAACACACAAATCCCTGTTCTGCTCTGTGAGGAGAGACAGATCATGAGTTCCTAATAGCTAGGAACCACGATCTGTCATTTCCTCTAGGTCTGTCCCCTCCCCCTACAGTTAGAAACCCCTTCCCTGCCAGTGAAATTTTTACAGTAATCAGTGCATTTGTATAGCACCGATTACTATATAAATGCCAATGGTCCCAAAAATGTGTCAAAACTGTCTGATGTGTCTGCCATAATGTCACCGTCCCGATAAAAATCACAGATCGCGCCATTACTACTAAAAAAATTATAATAAAAATGCTATGACTGTTTCCCCTATTTTGTAGGCGTTAAAACATTTGTGCAAACCAATCAATATACGCTTATTGTGATTTTTACCAAAAATATGTAGAAGAATACATATCAGCCTAAAAAATTTAGATATTTATTATAGCAAAAAGTATTGTGTTTTTTTTTTCAAAATTGTCGCTCTTTTTTTTGTTTATAGCGCAAAAAATATAGCAACAATTATAAAAAAAAAATATAGCGACAATAAAAAATATAGCAAAAATGTATAGCACAGAGGCAATCAAATACCACCAAAAGAACGCTCTATTTGTGGGAAAAAAAGGACGTCAATTTTGTTTGCTTGTTACGTCGCATGAACACGCAATTCTCAGTTAAAGTGACGCAGTGCCGAATCGCAAAAAATGGACCGGTCATTCAGCGGCCAAATCTTCCAGGGCTGAAGCGGTTAAATATTTGGACTGTTTGATAGGCACGCAGTAAGCACTGAGCAGGAGAGGTCCTGCTTATGCCAAAAATTGAGATGCTTAATTTGCATGTTGGACCAGAGCGCCCCTTTAAGTGACATGCTTTGCGTAATTAAACAGCAGAGCAAACGCGCCTTTTCAGATTAATAGAATGCAACAGTAAAGATGTGAATTAGTTATCCAGCATAGCAAATAATTCATGGCTCTTGCTTTCAGCTTCTGATGGGTCACTTACCATATCTCTCCGGATAACTGAATCTCTTCTTACACTATATTAAACATTGGGACTTAATATTTTATTAAGGAATATCCTTTTCCTTTAAACATTGGCTGTCAAAACCAACACACCAAGTTTTCTATTACGCTGTGATAAATCAGAGCGCCGGGGAAATATTTACTTTATCAGATGGAGCAAATGATTCATACCTTTTCTTCTGCACTCGTATTTAATTTAACATGTTTGAAAATGACTCCTAAAAGTACTGAAATACTGTGAAAAAAAAAATGAACATTTTTACACTCAAACTTATGTTTTTTTTTTAAATAAATATAGAGAGGTTTTTCTCAAATTTGTAAATTTTTGTATTCATATTTAAAAAAAAAAAGATCCAACTTTCTTAAAGGTAATGTAAAAATCTTCCCAATCCTTGATTGCATAGATACGGTATACTTATCTACTTCTATTTAAGGCAATCTGATGGAAATATTCTTACCAGGGTTAATGTTAAAAAAATCCCAGAAATTTGCTTAAAATGTTTTTTTCTTATGACCGCCAAATATTCCATAATGTGGTCATTTCCTTATTGAATAATTTCATGAAAATACCACACAGTGGCCACTAGATGCCATCGCCAATCATAGGAAATAAATGTTGGGGATAGTTTGTGATGGTTGTGTGAATTTTTTTTTATAAATAGACCCTCATAAGTATGCCGACCCACTGAAAATAATGCATCGCTTCTCTGGCTTTTAACCACTTGGCGACCAGCTGTCGTCATTATACTGCAGCAAATCAGCGTGCACAAATCGGCGTAGCCTTTACATTGATTTGTGCAATAGATACAGTGGGCATGTGCACGGCACTGGAGCTGAAGCGTGTGACCTGCGGCCGCGATGTCCACCAGCCACCCGCGTTTTTTTTTTACCAAAAATATGTAGAAGAATACATATTGGCCTGAGGAAGACATTTTTTTTTCTATATTTTTTGGGGAATATTTCTTATAGCAAAAAGTAAAAAATAATACTTTTTTGTGGGGAAAAAAGGACGTCAATTTTGTTTGGGTACAACGTTGGACGACCGCGCAATTGTCAGTTAAAGCACCGCAGTGCCGTATCACAAAAATGGCCTGGTCATCTTTTTTTTGGGTATATTGCAAAATTTTTTAAAAACCTCAGTGGTGATCACTAGGTAACGGTTCGGTTCGCACCAGAACATACCGAACAGGCAAAAAATTAGCCAGAACACACAAACACTATTAAAGTTTATGGAATAGGAACTTGAAAAGTCAAAAGTGCTACTTTTAAGGGTTAATATGCAAGTTATTTTCATAAAAACTGTTTGGGGACCCAGGTCCTGCCCCAGGGGATATGTATCAATGCAAAAAAAAAGGAGCAGTGATCTTAACCCCCCTGACGGTATTCCCGAGTCTGGCTCGGGGTGGAATTTTTATACCAAAAGCGGTATCCCCGAGCCAGACTCGGGACTGCATCGCTGGATCCAGGAGGATGTTTACTTACCTTCTCCGTCGGATCCAGCGTTGTCTCCCCGCTGTACGAGCGAGCCGTGTCTCGCTCAATCTATCACAGAGCCGATCTCCGTTCCCTGCGAGCGTTGCGACGCACGGGGACGGAGATCGGCGCCAAATTCAAAAACTGAAACACACAGTATACATACAGTATAATGTAATCTTGCTGTATGTAAATATTTCACATCCCCTTTGTCCCTAGTGGTCTGTCCAGTGCTCTGCATGCAGTTTTATATAATAAAAACAGTTCTTTCTGCCTGGAAACTGGAGATTGTCCATAGCAACCAAACTGTGAATTTACATCAAAAATGGTTTTAGACCAGCTAGAAAACAGCGATAATAAGTTGTAATCACTCGCAGAATTGAGCGAGTTGTGGGGAGATCCGTCATCAAATACTGAAAAGTAATGACAGTGACAATTCTGCAACTGAGCAAATTTCAGTGTTTTTGATTTGATTACATTATTGAATAATTTTTATTATTGTTATATTATTTGGTACAATTATTTATAGTTATTTATTATATTATAATTTATGATTTCATTTTTCAAACTTTATCATACCCGGGATGTCTGCTAGACTCTGGTTTGGACAGATTTAAGTGAGTTATTCCTAAGAATTACAGGACTACAATATAAAACGCCAAAATAATGGTACCGCTTTTAGCACCTAAAATCCGAAATAATCGTACCGCCAGGGAGGTTAATAATGCTTAAAGTGAAACAATAAAAGTGACATATTCCTTTAAATTTCATACCTGGGGGTTGTCTATAGTATGCCTGTAAATTGGTACATACATTGTAAATACCCATACCATTTCACAAAAAAAGTGTCAAAATTTAAAAGAAAAACACAAGACACACAATCCTTTATTAAAAAATAAAAATGTCCCACAAAGTCCATTCATCTTCTTCTCTCACTCCGCCGATGGACTGAAAAAGATTAAAAAACCAAAGCCGCAACTGAGCCACCTCCATGGGAGGCTTCTGCCGTATGACGAATCTTTGCTTTGACAGTTCTTATATAACTGAGGGCGGGGCCACACAGTGACATTCCCAGGTGACCCCACCCCACTCTGACGCACGGTGACTTTCCCATGGCTTTCCCGGGGCGTCAGAGGGGACAGGGTCACCCGGTTACACAAACATATTGATGGGGATTAAAGGCCTCCTCCAGACAACCCTGAGTTGTGGTTGTGGGGGTCTGTGGGCAGGGGGTTCATTGGAATCTGGAAGCCCCCTTGATAAGACAGGTGCATACTGGGTCACCTAACAAGACTTGGCCCCCCACCCCAAAGCACCCCCCCATGTTGCGGACATGTGGCCTGGTTTTGTTCATTAGAGGGGCTGCTCACTCATCCCCCCCTTTCTTGTCTTGCCAGGCTGCATGCTGGGATAAGTGTCTGGTATGGATTTTGAAGGGGACCCCATGACGTTTAAAAAAAAAATTGGCGTGAGGTTCCCCTTAAAATCAATATTAGACCTGAAGGGCCTGTTATGGATTGGGGGGGGGGCCCACGCCATTTTTTTTCACTTTTTTCTATTGCCAGAAGCTCGTTGACAGCTGACGACTCATCCATTGTTAAGGAGGCAGCGGCTGACTTCCCGGCCCCCCTCCTCAACAACCAGCTATTCACTGTGCTCTGATTGGGAAAAGCTGTGAATGCACTGTGCAGTGGGCAGTGCATTGTGGGGTGCGCAATTCAGGTGCTCGCCAAACAGACAATGTCTGGGCTGAACCTTGCCCTGCTTATTATTATTCACCCAATTATTCGCCCAACTCTAGTGATTAAACTTAAAAATTGAACTCCAGCTACATATACCTAGATAAAAATAAATAGCCCATTAAAACATAAAATACCATTATCAAAGCATTAGAATGACAGCCTATGCCAGTGATTACGCACCTTGGCACCCCAAATGTTTTGGAACTACATTTCCCATGATGTTCAACTACACTGCAGAGTGCATGAGCATCATGGGAAATGTAGTTCCAAAGCATCTGGGGTGCCAAGGTTCACCATCACTGGGCTATGCGTCTCTCTGCCTGAAAAGTATGCAATCCTGTGCGCATTCTAAACACACAGAGATATGAATCTCAATTGCGGAATCACACTTCAATTTTGCCTACAATTCCAAATCACCCAATGTAAATGAGACCTATGCAACCACTGTGACTGGCCAACATGGTGGTCACACAATTGGAAGCCGGTCCCAGCAGCTAATTATTATTATTATTATTAGGGGAGATATCTATGACAGCTCAGTCACTGTGCCAGTTCAGTAAGCACCAGCTGAATTTTGATTTATGGGAAGGCTGGTTGTACACAAGTCATTCTATTGATCAGCTCGTTGGAAAATTAAGTGTATTCTGATGGCGGGGAAATCTCACAGCTATCAAAGTACAAATGCTCAGTGGAAGGGTCTCCCACATCCACATCAAATGGGTTGAACAAAAGAAAATTACTTGTGTATGGCCAGCTGTAAGGCAAGGGACAAAAGATGTACATGTGGCATGGTCACGATGCCTTGCTTGATGGCCACAGTAAGAATTACCATATACACCCTGTTGCTTTCAATGGGTGTAGCATCCACTCTGCAAGTGCCCTGCCAGCACTGCCGCTCTGCCAACCCCCTGCAATGCACAATCCGGTTGCTACTTTGGGAATCAAGGGGTTACATTGCCTACTCACCACCTGTCAAATGATTTTAGAAGAGCGATCTGAATGTGGGTCACTCTTTACTGAGGACTGCTAGTGTGAACTAGCCCTTAAAGCTTATATGGGATTTTAGTGATTGAGTTTACATCTACGTTAAGGCACTAAGGCATTAAAGGAGGCAATGCCCTGTGTAGGTATCTGTATGGTAATATTTACTAGTACACCTAAAAATGGAGAGGGGTGAGGCATGGGCACTGTTTACAGGACTGTGGATTTTAGAAAGTATTTTCACCATCTTTATGGGTGAATTGCAGGACTGTATGCATCATTTTAACAGTGTTGGTTGGATTTTCCAGTAGTTGTTCCAATCAGGGGTGGCCCGTCCATTAGTGGTGCCTGGGCCCTGCCCCCCATCCATGTGTCTGGCCCCCATGCAGGACGCTGGATGCACGAATTCCAATAGGGGGGGTGTTTTTTTTAAACACCTGATTAGAGCCAGAGGCTCTAACAGGCTTCAAAATAGGGTGAGCTTCAGGTGCAAAGCAGTGCTCTATGAGTCCACCCAGGTGTGTTATAATAGCGAATTAATATTCACTATTGAAACATTGAGCCATGGCGGCCAGTGGAATTTTTTTCTGGGGGGGACAGTAAACAGTTTAACACCCGCAACCCCCCCGTGAGTCGGTTGGCACTTACCTCATCACCGGCAGCTTCCCCTGCTCGATCAGTGTTTCAGCAGTGAATATTCATATGCTGTTGTAACACACCTGGCTGGGCTCTGGACGTATCCTCTGCGACCCGAGCCCATCCAATTTTGAAGCCTATTAGAGCCTGTGGCTCTATACAGGTGCTTAAAAAAATAACAACCCGTCACTGTAATTCATGCACCCGGTGCCCTGAAAGGGGCTGGACGCATGAATAGAAAGTGGCCGTGACAGCCATGGATAGATTCATGCTATGCATGAACCTATCCATTGCATATAGGTGGGTGGAGTAAAGAGAGCGGGTGGCGCCCAGGGCACCCCTAATGGACAGGCCGCCACTGGGTCTGAGACCCATTTCCGGATTGGCCACTGAGGAGGAGGGAGGAAATGGAAGCTGCTGTAAATCATCCTGATGCCCACATAGAGCAGAGGAAGGGGAAGCCGCCGTGATGCCCGCGGAGAGCAGGGGAAGCCGCTGTGTTGCCCGTGGAGAGCAGGGGAAGCCGCCGTGTTGCCTGCGCAGAGCAGGGGAAGGGGAAGCTGCCATCATGCCCGCGGAGAGCAGAGGAAGGGGAAGCTGCCATGATGCCCGCGGAGAGCCGCCATGATGCCTAGGTGAAGCACTGCCTGCCAAAGATGGAGTAAGTGCTCTGCACCTGACCGACCGGGCTGGGGGGGATGGGTGAGTGTGGGTGCACTGTTTGCTGCCCCCCCAAAAAAAATCATCATGAGCCGCCACTGGTTGCAATGTTCCAATGTTAGTTGGGTCAGGGTTGCCAACTTTCAATAATTTTATGAACAGCTTGTAAAATCTGTATTTTTTGCATCTGTCTGTGACTGTCTGTAACGGACATTAATGGGCAGATGCAAAAATTATGGATTTTATTAACTGTTTGTAAATGTAATGAAAGTTGTCAACCCTGCGTTGAATGTTCTGACCCTCTATATACTGTATGTGAAAGTTTCCCTTTAAGAACTCCATTTATTTATGTATTTATTTCAGGTACTTATATAGCACCCCATTTCATTTTAAATGTCAGACCTCAGCCGTGTAAATTTTTTTTTTTTCTTCTTCTCTGCCCTCGTTTCACATAACAAAATATCAGTAAATGTTTCTCTGTCTTCCTCGTCACTTTTAGCACTCTGCCTCCTTCATATAGCTTCATATAGCTTCAGGTGTCAATACAAAACCTATTTAAATCTTGTAAAAACAGCTCTAAGCTATATAGTAATGTAAAGGGGGGGAAGAAAAGGATGCATCTATTGCTCAGGTCACATGCTGTAACAAACAAGGAAAATCATAGCTGTAAGAAGTGTTTTATTTTGTAACAACAGCAATATGACAGTTTCCCATATCACAAAAACATGACACTTTTCCAAATATCAGAGGATGCGTTGTTGGCTCCTGGGACTCCAGCGCTGTCACATAAATGGAAGGTCACCGGCTCCTCTCCTTCCTTCCACAGTTACAAAATGTTGAGGAGCGGGCTTTGCACACTAAATGCTGCAGGCTGGGGGAATTTTTGTTTTCTGGATGGTGAGAAATTTGACAGCAGGAAAAAGGTCTTACTTTGACAGCACTAACCCTTAGGTTTAAGGGTGATGCCCCTAGCAGCCCACGAGTCAAATCACCTATGTTAACTTTTAGCTCTCTCTGACTTAAATATCCCAAAAAGTCAACTCTGCATATATTTGTTGCATGCGGCTGACAGCATCCTCCACCAATGCCCCCAAGCACAATCCTAAATAGCATTTAGACTGGCTCGGTATGGCTGCAGACAGGAGAATTATTTTATTCTGTTAAAAAAAAAAGAAGCTATTTCATAGCTAGTTTTTGTTCCTCTAGGTAAAAAAAGATCTGTTACTAAACCATATTTATTATAGAGTGTATTGGCCAACCGTCCTTGATTTATGTAGAGTTGTCCCTGGGAATGTCCCTGGTTTTTCACTGCTGACCAATTTTTGCATATATTTCAAAGATTTGTTATCGGTAATGCCCCAACAAGTAAACATTTTCTTCTTTAGTATACAGCACAGTGGCTTAGTGGTTAGCACCACCTTGTTACGGTACTAGCTTCATTGGTTTGACACTACCTGCATGGAGTTGGCATGTTCTTTCTGGGCTTGTATTGAATATGTCAATTTCATCATGTCGGGGCGGGTGGGTGGGTTAGCATCGCACCCCAGGGCTGAGTCTATGGATGAAATGGGGGGGGGGGGGCAAGAAAGGATATTGGGCGTTAGTCTCTTTTACCTTTTTAAAGTTTTATTTCAGAACAGTTAAGAAGGTGAGGGTTAGGGGTCCCAGATACCATAGCAGATAATTTATAGACTCTCCAGATCCAGATCCAGATCAATGTCCAGTTTTACAGTGCCAGAACAGTGGCACATTCCCAAATTTCAGTGCATCCTCTAAGTAAATCACCAGGCCCTTCTGAAAAACCAGCCTTCTTCTTGGCTTTCTCTAGCAAGGGGCCTCCCCTGGGTCTCCTCATTGGCACAGCTTCCTTCAGACCAGGTAAGACAGCTTCAGGAACACTTCAGCACACACGTTAGGCCCCAAACAAGGCTTTTGGGCCTAATAGCAATGATCCATCCAGCAGCACCTCCCTAGGCCTTGGCCCAGGGAAAGAGAGTGAGTATGTGGCTTGTTCCAAATATTTATACCCCCCCCCCCCCAGCATACACCAGTGCCCTAAACCTAATACTGAAATGGCTGAAGAAAATATAAATATAAATATCTTAGTTTTGTTTGTGAAATTTCCTACTATGACCAGTTATACCAATGGCATCTCCTGGTGACAGTAAGAAATTACAAGCCAACTTAAGCTTAGGGAAACACCAGGTGAAAAATGATACAGTCAGTCTAAGCTAACTAAAGCCCAGCCAAAAACGAAACTGACATAGTAACCCCTGTTTAGGACAAGGGGGCTACACTCACACCCTCTAATGCAGCCTTTCTCAGCTTTTGTAACAAGAGGAGCCTTTAACCTAACTATGGGTTCTCAGGGAACCCCTGCTAATAGTTACTCTATCTACATGTAAGCAGGTGTTAGTACACCTTTTAGATAAAGTGATTCTAGTTGGTGGTGTACTTTATCCTTAAAAATGGGGTATGGGTGGGGCCTAGGCAGAAGGAGGATGGATGGTGACTACCTCTGACTTACAGTATGTAGGTTTGTAGACTGAGAGTAGTAGGCCTTCTTGGTTCTACATGAGGACCCACTGCTGGGGTACTCATGAAAAAGCACATGGGAAGGTGGCTGGAGAGTTTGAGTTGGTGGCACTGATGTCTTCTGCACAGTGAATGGGAAAAGGTGAAGTTGGGAAGCTGTTGTGCTAAGTTCTTGACCATGTCGCTATTCAGTAAACTGCTGAAAAAGCATCCAGAAAATGTGAGTACTATGTAAAGGGGGTCTCAGGAGTACATGAGACACAATACGGCAGAGTCTCTCCCCTTTATAGGTGTGTGCATACCCATCCTCTTAAGTGGAAGCTGGGCAGAGCCATTGCCCAGCTTGGACAGAAGCAGCAGCGAATCCAAGTTGCTTGCATAAAGCTCATAAGTTTGATGGACAGTAAGTTAAACTATAAGAAAAGGAATGTGGATTACTTTGCATAGTTGACACCCACTCTATATGACAATTACTTTCAGTAACAACAATTAAATAAAAAATAAAAAAAATTAAAGGTATTATATATACTACATGGACTGCACTATATACTCTGCAACGTATTATATATACTACACTGACTGCACTATATACTCTGAATTGTATTATATGCACTACACTAACTACGAGATATACTGTGAACTGTATTATATATACACTACACTGACTGACTTGCGCTATATATTCTGAACTGTATAATATATATATACTACACTGACTAACTGCACACTACACTACCTGCCTAATCTCCATTCATTCACGATATACAGCCTCCGTGTGAGTAGCCTTATATAGTGTGGGGCGTGGACTTAGCCCCTGAGCCATGATTGGCCAAAGGCACCCTGCCTTTGGCCAATCATAGCTCTCATAGCACATTGCGCTGTGATTGGCCAAAGCATGCAGGTCGGGGACACACTTTGGCCAATCGGCAGCCGTCAATGCACTGTGGAAGAATTTGCCAAAAACTAGACATGTGCGATTCGTTTCGTACGAATCTCAAATTTGTACGAATTTCCCTAAATTCGTACCTTCGGGAGGATCCAAAATACAAATTGCCATGCGTCCAAATTTTGTACGAAATACGAACTTTTGTTTACGAATCCCCAGGAGGAAGTCAGCACAGCACAGGGATGGTGGGAGCCCCTCATCTAACGAAAATTCGTATTTCGGATAGGAAATTCTTCAATGGAATTTCGTATTTCGGATAAAAAACAAACTTCCATCAGCATCGACTGTCATATTGAGGTATATTTTTGCCTTTAAATTCATCGTAACGAACGTTCGTATAAGTTAACGAACCTAACGACAATTCGTATTTCGTACAAATTGAAATTGAATTTCGGACACGAAATACGAAGTACGAATTAATTTTAATATGAACTGTAACGGAACAGAATGAAACAAATTTATTGATGGCGCCCATGTCTACCAAAAATGCCCCATATGTTCGATTGTTCTACGAACAAAACGAACAGCTGATGCTTGAGTCAAACTTACATTTGACTTGAACATCCAGCCCATCCCCATTTATTAATGTAAATCTTTTATACCAAAAAAAAAAAACAGTTGTTGAAACTGCTTGTGTTACTGCAGCATGAGCTAGAGTTTGGCTTCAATACATCTAACACTCCCCTCCCCCCAGACTGACAATGCTGCTGTTCAAATATGCCCTGTGTGCTTTTTCACCCAGTAGAGATGGGCCAAACACCCCCCCCCCCCCCCCCCCCGTGGTTCACAGCTGAACTCCCAAACAGTGGAAAAGTTCGGCCCTGAACGGTTAACTCCATTGAAGTCTATGGGAGCCAAACATGAAAAATCAAAAGTTCCCATTTTGAAGGTTTATATGCAGGTATTTGCTCATAAAAATGATATGGGGGTCCAGGTGCTGCCTGGGGGACATGTATCAATGCAAAACATTTTTTTGAAATTTTAAAGGAGCATTGATTTTCATGATGCTTAAAGTGAAACAATAAACATGAAAAAGTCCCCTTAGTCTGCCTGGAAAGTGGTGCATCTGTAGCATGTATAGAACCTGCCCCAGCAAAAATGACATTTAAAAAACAAAAAAAACAAGTCAAATCACATCTATATACATATATATAAATAATAAAATACATTTAATAGAAGTAAAGAAAAAATGGTGTGGGGTCCCCCCACTCCCCAATCCATACCAGGCCCTATGGGTCTGGTATGGATTTTAATAGGAACCAATTTTTTTTTTTTAACGGGGTGGGGTCCATCCCAAAATCCTTACCAGACCCTTATCCAAGCATGCAGCCTGGCCTGGGTCTGGTAGGGATTTTAATAGGAACCATATTTTTTTTTTTAAATGGTGTGATGGGTAGCCCCAAAACCCATACCAGACCCTTATCCAAGCATGCAGCCTGGCCTGGGTCTGGAATGGACTGGGGAGGGAGGGACCCCACGCCTTTTTCTTTCTTTTTCTTTACTGACATTTTGTTCTTTCTGCTGTCAGCAGGGAAGCCCACTGAAGCTGATGACTCATCCATTGTTAGGGATGTGGCGGCCGGCTTCCCGACCCTGCTCCTTGACAACATTTTGACTGTGTGTTCGGCAGGCAAGCCGCCCACCGGACAGACAGATGGGACACCTAATCTCCATCTGTCTGGTGAATCAGATGGCCTCCGAAACAACCACATTTTCTGTACGTTCGGTGGGCTGTTCGCCTGCCGAACGTACAGTCAATATGTTGTGAAGGAGCAGGGCTGGGAAGCCGGCCGCTGCATCCTTAACAATGTATGGGTCATCAGCTGTCAGCGGGCTTCCTCACTGACAGCACAAAGAAGAAAATGCCAATAAGGAAAGAAAAAAAAAGCGGGGGGCCCCCACCCCCAGGCAATACCAAACCCAGGCCAGGCTGCATGCTTGGATAAGGATCTCCTTAACAATGGATGGGTCATCGGCTGGCAGTGGACTTCCTCGCTGATAGTGCAAAGAAGAAATGCCAGTAAAGAAAAAGAAAAAAAAGGAGTGGGCCCCCCCCCCCCCCAGTCCAAGACCAGATCGGATCTGGTGGCGGCGGGTGTCAGTGGACATTTGAAGAGAAGAGACTGGAGGGTCCAATCAGGTCCGTCTGAAAAACTGGCAGGCAGGCCTAATCGGATCTCCCATGTGAAAGGGGCCTTACTGGCCAGATCACCAGATGAAAACAGAGGAAAAAAGGCCAATAAAGAACCCTAATACAGCTACCACATCTAATGAGTGGTATGCTGCAATATGTTACATTTTTGGTTTTGGGTTTAATACCTCTTTAACTTTTGAAGTTCAGTATTTGGTGTGCTGGCTATTTATCTAAATTATAATACCGTTGACTGTGCACCCCAATTAGGACAAATAGGGCATGGTGTTGTGTGGACTGGACTTTACTAGCAATAAAAACCTGACAGTGAATCTAACCCTTCCCTACACTATCCAAAACAAGAAGGAAAAGTTTAGGCAGGAGATCCACTTTAACAACATTTGAACCTTGTCTGGGTTGCCTGCATGTATGGGCTAATTACCCAGAATCCCAGTTTAATAATCCCGATTAAAGTGAAGACAGAGGTACATTTCATCTATTGTGTGCCTAGTGTTATTAATGCTTTAGAAGAATGAAATTCATCAGGAAACAGTGTTGCAGTCGGTGTCAAAACCCCGACCACTATATTTATGGTGCTCTAGTGGTTTTCAAAGTTTGGTATAGGCAGTAAATGTCAAAGTTTGATTCAACTTGCATCGACATGACTAATAACTTAGGAAATGTACTTTAAATGACTATTACACAAAATCCTTTTGCTGATCCTTCAACAAAGTTATTGCATTGTGTTCTTTTCTTTTTTTTTTTAAACACCATGCAAAGTACAGTAGGCATGCAGTCCATATTAACCGTCGTAATCTACAGACCACAGCTAGGCATTCCCCGGTGGTGTGCGCAAGGCCTCGCGTTCTCATTAGCAATCAGCAAATCCTCCCGGTGTCTGCTGGTTTAAAATCAGGGCAAGTGCTTTTATTGCCTATATAATGCCCAGAAGGACAATAGAAGTAATGCTTTCTAATCAACAGTGAACATATGAGATCCCACATTCATAGCAGGCTCACACACAGTTGTCGAAATGCATTGGGTTACTATGAACGTACAGTATCCCGGAAAGAAGGCTGTAGATGATAACAAGGCTGGAGGCACTGGGGTAAAATTATTATTAATCCTGCCCTTGTGTTTTCTCTTTTGTATATCTTATTGTTGCAAATGGTCGGGGTGATGGAAGTTTCCCCTGCTGTACAATAGAAGCAATATGCGCGTTAGCTGCATGCGGAAGAACAGAGATGGGAGTAATATCTTAAGAGAGGTATTATACATGTATGAGCAAGCAAAGTGCTTTCACAGTAACTATTTTATGGGCATGAATTGTAGAAATTGAGATTTGCTGGACAGCAGGGGTAGGAAAGAGTATATAGTCAGCAAAGTAAGTTTTCTGCAAGCATATTCGTATTTAAAGAGCAACTCTGATTATCAATATGCAGGCTATTGTTTCAAAGCGGAACTCCAGGCAACTATAAAGGAGACAAATAAATGCAGCTTTATATTTATTAATACATGAGTGTATATATTTTTTTAAATGCAAGCAGATTAAGTACCTAAAGTCGGCTTGGTATTAACGCAAAAAAAATAAAAATTGAAAAACGGTCTTACCCCCTTCCTGACCAGAGCACTTTTTGTGATTCGGCACTGCATCGCTTTAACTGACAATTGCACGGTCGTGCGACGTTGCACCCAAACAAGTTTGACGTTCTTTATTTCCCCCACAAATAGAGCTTTCCTTTGGTAGTATTTGATCACCTCTGCGGTTTTTATTTTTTGAGCTATAAAAAAAAAAGAGCGAAAATTTTGAAAACCAATATTTTTTACTTTTCGCTATCCCCCATGTGTATATATATATATATATATATATATATATATATATATATATATATATATACATATATATACAAATGTTTTTTCCTCAGTTTAGGCCGATACGTATTCTCCTACATATTTTTGGTAAAAAAATCACAATAAGCGTGTACTGATCGGTTTGTGCAAAAGTTATAGCGTCTAAAAAATAGGTGATAGTTTTATGGAATTTTTATTATTAATTTTTTATAATTATTAGTAATAGCGGCGATTTAGCGATTTTTTACATCGGACATTTTTGACGCTATTTTGGGACCATTGTCATTTATACAGCGATCAGTGCTATAAAAATGCACTGATTACTGTGTAAATTACACGGGCAGTGAAGGGGTTAAGCACCAGGGGGGTGATGAAGGGGTTAAGTGTGTCCTAGGGAGTGATTATAACTGTGGGGTGGGGGGGTGGGCTACAACTCACATGACAGCGATTACTGCTCCTGATGACAGGGGGCAGTGATCTCTGTCATATCACTTGGCAGAACAGGGCATCTCCCCTTTTCCACTCCGTGACATGACTCGGCAGACATTGAGTCCACAGGACCCGCGGTCACGGTCACGGAGCATGCGGCGGGCGCGCATGAGGCGGGCACGCATGCGCCCACAATGCTATATCTTAAAGGGGACATACCTGTATGCCCTTCTGCCCACTCGTGCCATTCTGCCGACGCATATCAGCATGCGACGGTCAGGAAGGGATTAAAGGTTTCCACTATAATCCCAATAGGGAAGAAAATGGTCTCACATAATAAAAAATATCAAAATTTATTGAATCACATTAAAACATACAGTATGACAAAAAAGAGTACATAGACATGTCTTTTTGGTAAACTGTCCCATATGTATGGGGAGGCTGAACATGGAAAACGCATAGATGGCTCAAAGAATGGTATCACTGTAGTCCAAGAAGATCCCTTCTGATGGGAGGCCAAACTACCATAATCACAATATCAGCGCCAATGGATCGCTACGCGTTTCGCCAGTAGCTTCTTCAGGGAATCCTATTGGTACTAGGTGGTACATTGTAATTAATACATACTTTTATCATATGTTTTAATGTGATTCAATACATTTTGATATTTGTATTATGTGAAACCATTTTCTTTCCTGTTGGGATTATAGTCTTAACCTTTAAAGTCCATTTTTCTTTTTTTTCTTTTTTTGTGCTTATGTAATTGGATGTGGTGCCACGCTCTGTAGAATATGTCTCGAACCTTTATCACATTAGCTTGGTATTAGTCTCTTGCTTTCTATATAAAGCAGATCTAAGACTGAGTAGGAAGAAGCAGCCAATTCGTTGAGCTGAAGTACAAGGGGTATGCTGGTAGAAGTGGAATGACAGAAAAATGAGTTCATCAGTCTGCTGCTTCTATTTCCACTATCTAGCTACAGGGCACCAGAGAGACAAAACCTGTAGATTTCACTGACCTGCAGCAGAAATAACAGGTCTCCTGCCCTACCAGATATGGTTGTGCTGTGTGGCAGAGCTGCGTAAATCTCAGAACTGGATGGAAAGAAATAAAAATAATTTGCTAGGTAAAATGACCTTATATACTGTACATACACTGCTCAAAAAATAAAGGAACACTTTGATAACACATCAGATCTCAATGGGGAAAAATATCATGCTGGATATCTATACTGATATGGACTGGGTAATGTGTTCGGAATGAAAGGATGCTACATTGTTTGATAGAAATTAAAATGATCAACCTACAGAGGGCTGAATTCCAAAACATCCTGAAAATCAAAGTGAAAAAATTATGCAGCAGGCTAGTCCATTTTGCTGAAATTTCATTGCAGGAACTCAAAAATGGTGCTCAGTAGTTTGTATGGCCACACGTGCATGCCTGACAATGTCGGGGCATGCTCCTAATGAGACTACAGATGGCGTTCTGGGGTATTTCCACCCAGATCTGGACCAGAGCATCACTGAGCTCCTGAACAAACTGAGGTGCAAATTGGCGGCGTCGGATGGACCGAAACATAATGTCCCAGAGGTGTTCTATTGGATTTAGGTCAAGTGGGCATGGAGGCCATTCAATGGTATCAATTCCTTCATCCTCCAGGAACTGGCTCTCAACACATAAGGTCGGATATTGTCATGCGCCAGGAGGAACCTAGGAGCCACTGCACCAGCATAGGGTTCGACAATGGGTGAAAGGATTTCATCCCGATACCTAATGGCAGTCAGGGTGCCATTATCTAGCCTGTAGAGCAGTGGTTCCCAACCTGGTGGTCAAGACACCTCGGGGGTCGAATGACGATTTGCCAGGGGTCACGAATCCTGGGCTGTTCCTGAAGCCCGGGCCGCTCTCCCAGTCTTTTCGCAGAGCCTGTGACCGCCCACTCAGCCTCTTCGCAGCCACCCATTAAGTTCACAGCATGGCTGGGGGTCAGAGACTAGAAGTCAGCTGACTGGTGAAGAATGTGAAGTGGGAGTGGATGGAGGAGACCCTATCTCTTGATTTTGGCTTAGGTGTCACTGATACGAGACACCACAAAGTCGGAGACACAGTGAAGCCAGAGACACATTGAGTAACTCTACCTGTTATTATAGTTGCCATTAAAAGTCCCCACTACAGTCCTCAGATCAGCAGATTATCTTGATTAAGAGCACCTAAGTTGGCTGATCAGAACTCCTCCAGCACTGCCACTCATCCCATCCCCCCCACCAAGGAGTCAGAGAAGGAATAAAAATTGAGAATACATGGAAGGGAGAGGAAAAGAGGGGGAGGAACAAAGAAAAAGGGAGAGAAAGAGCAAGAAAGATGGCTAGAGAGAGGGATGGGGAAAAAAACAAGAAATTAGGATAGAGAGAGATAAAGGGGAAAGAAAGGAGAACAGAGAAAGAGTGGTACATCCTAAAATGTACCATAAGGGGTTTTAATACTGTACGAGTGGAACGGACTCAGGGAGTGCTAAATGTCCTAAATGTCCGTAGGTTAGGGGCGCAAATTACTTGTATTGCCTTGTCATGCTGACAACCCATGATACAAAAATTATTTTACCGTTAGGGGTCCCCACAACCCCGGAAATTTTACCAAGGTGTCACGGCACTAGAAATGTTGAGAAACACTGCTGTAGAGGTCTGTGTGTGCCTCCATAGATATGCCTCCCCAGACCATCACAGACCTACCACCAAACAGGTCATGCTGAACGATGTTACAGGCAGCATAACATTCTCCACGGCTTTTCCCTACCCTTTCACATATGTCACATGGGCTCAGGGTGAGCCTGCTCTCATTTGTGAAAAGCACAGGGCGCCAGTGACAGACCTGACAATTCTGGTGTTCAATGGAAAATTCCAATCGAGCTCCATCAGGCAACCCTCATGAAGTCTGTTTCTGATTGTTTGGTCAAAGATATTCACACTAGTGGTCTACTGGAGGTCATTCTGTTGGGCTCTGGCAGTGCTCATCCAAAGGTAGCAGATACCAATCCTGCTGATGGGTTAAGGACCTTTTACAGCCTTGTCCAGCTCTCCTAGAGTAACTGCCTGTCTCCTGGAATCTCCTCCATGTTCTGGATGATGTGCTGGGAAACACAGCAAAGATTCTGGCAGTGGCACATATTGATATGCCATCCTGAAGGAGTTGGACTGCCTGTGCAATCTCTATAGGGTCCAGGTATCGCCCCATGCGACCAGTAGTGATACCGACCCAAACCAAATGCGAAAATAGTGAAAAACTGTCAGAAAAGATGAGTAGGGGAAAAAAATTTCAGTGGCCTCCACCTGTAAAACCATTCCTGTTTTGAAAGTCCTCTCATTGTTGCCCATCTAGTGCACCTGTTGTTAATTTCATGAACACAAAGCAGCTGAAACTGATTAACAACCCCCTATGCTACTTAACTGACCAGATCAATATCCCACTAACCCAGGAAAACACAACCCTTTAATGTAATACTAAAGTCTCTTTTTTTTTTGTTAAACAAAGATATTGTACTTACATGCCCTGGGTAGTGGTTTTGCATAGAACAGCCCGGATAATGCTTTTCTCGGGTCCCTCATTGGCGCTCCTGGCCCCTCCCTCCTGTTTAGTGCCCCACAGCAAGCAGCTTGCTATGGGGGCACCCGAGCCTAGCCGCAGCTCGCTGTGTCTATTCAGACATGGAGCCATGGCCTAGCCCCTTCTCTCTCCTCATTGGCTCACGGAATTTGATTAACAGCAGCAGGAGCCAATGGTCATCCTCCCTCCCTCTTTGAACTGGACATCTAGACCTTTTTGAAAGGGTAAGCTGGCTACATAGATTCCATTTGGCCAGAAAAGACATTAAGCATGACAACTCCTTAATGCACTAAACTTTAAACAGCAGTATATTGCCCAATCTCTTAAATTATGGTATTATTTAAACTAGTGTTTACTAGCAAGTGTACAATAAATTAAAACCGTTCCCATGATTTATTGACACCTAAACTTAAATGAAAATATCAACTTCTCCTTTAAAAAAATGAACTTTGCAGTATCCACTCTCTCAGGCTCTCCTGTGAAGTGAAAACTACCAATCACACTAAAGGACCAATAGGGAAGCTCTGAAAGTGGGAGGTGGAGCCAAACTCAATTTTTATAGGAAGAGTAAAGATTATTATATAAATTCAGTTATGTATTTCTGGATCTATGGATCATTTTGACAGGTGTTTAACTGCTTATGCATTTTTCCATTGTATGTTCAGAACTTGATATTGTAGTGAAGTTACCATTTGTGCCTTTGCTGTAGCTTTCAAAAAACATCATGCAACATTTCTAGGTGAAATTAGGTTAGAAAAAGTTCTTCTTTAAAGCCAAGAGGCGGAAATGAACACGCAAAACAATGTCAAACCTCTCCCAGGCTCACCCTGTGCAGACTGAGATTGTCACTGGGACAGGGTAACTGAGCAGTTAACTCTATATATGCTGTGTTCCCAGCATTTGCTGTTGCATATCTGTTGCATATCTGACCTTCTCAAAACATCTCTATCACTTGCTGCCACACCCAGATAGGATTTCAACAGAATATACACTATGGTAGCTTCTTCAAAGATGTAAAGTTCTTCAACTCTAGTTAGAGCATTCAGAAAGTTAGCTTAAGGACCTTTAAATATTGTTTTAGTCAAAAGAAAAGTCAGGATTGTTTTACTGAAAAAAATATTTAACCTTATAGTTGTTCATTAGGTGCCACATCCCAACTTAAAAGACAAAACACATACCGTATTTTAGATTTTTTTTGACACCACAAATAGAAACATACACACTTTTATAGAAAGCCATACAAAATTTAAATCATAAAAAAAACAATTATGTAGCAAAAAAGTGAAGATTACACTTATAATAAAATGCTTATTTGCCACTCCACACCAAAATGCCACAAAATACTGTTTGGTAGCAAATCATAAATGGAGACCAAATATAGGATTCTCAAATTATTGTCCACAGTTGTTAAAGTGTGGTGGTTTCAACCAGTTTCACAGCTAGTAATGCTGCTTCCTTAGGAGGGATTTAAAATATATATACAAATTTGTAAAAATAGCAGGTACATAAAAAAAATGTAATTTCAACAATATACATTATACACATAGGTACCAAAACATTCAAAAGAGTACTCTTACCCAAAATGTTAATATTATTGCATTTTATTGCATGTGTCATCTATTTTTTCTATATAATTATGTTAGAATACATTTTGTATGATTTTATATAAAATTGTGTACATTTCTATTTGTAGTGTCTTTAAAATCCACAATCCATTTTTTATTTCAGTGCAGAGTTTGGATTGTTTCCATAGCAAATCCTGTCTGATAGAGCGGCTGTTCACTAAAACTGGAGAGTGCAGGATCTGATGCAGCTATGCATAGAAACCAATCAGCTTCCAGCTTTTTTTTTTTTTTTTTTGCCAAAGCTTAATTGAAGAAGCTGAAGTTAGAAGTGGATTGTCTACCATTCACAGCTCCACCATATTTTGCAATCTCCAGTTTTAATAAATAAACCCCTCAGTGTCCTTGGTAGTTTCAATGGTAAACAAGGGCCCCAGCTAATACAACAGTTTTTTCTTTACCCCGGAGAGGATGTTATAGAACAAAATCCACAAAATCAAAGGGGTTTAAGGGTGTGTTGTAGAGTATTATATTAGGTTCAGCAGACACACACTTAATGCCTACCATCCAAGGTACTTCTATATTGGCATGCAAAAATAAATTTAAAAAAGGTTTCACAATCCTACAGGCACTATATTATTAGGCAGAATGAAATTATGATTCATTAGATAACCAATATGATATATATTTGATGTATATTGTGTCTTGAGTATTGTGTATTGTGTTCCAATGTGTCTAATTAGCCTTGCTATTGTCTTGCTAATAAAATCTTCCTATAAAATAATGTAACCACTTTTTAGAAATGTAATTTCTAAAGGAAAAAGTTCAGCTCTAAGTCAATATACGGTAGGTGGATAACCCCGATCTTACAGATATGTATTCTTTAAACTATTTTCCAGACTGTTTATGACTTGACCATTTATGACAGGACCTCACTAGCAGTATTTTAAACAACCAAGGCTAGTGAAGGTTTATGATGTCCTGTATATCTTTTAACTTGCCTGCTTTCTTTCAAATGTGCCTTACATTGGACTGTGGTTTGCATAGAAATTGTATTTAAATAAAAAATTTTTTGTTAATCACTCCTGAATACAGGGGAAATTGAAGGTAGCATGTTGTTCAGTACCTCTATTTTGTCATCGCATTGGCTTTTCCTCGGGGTATAGGTTAGTATTGTGTTAAGCATTAACCTTGCTATCACATTAGGGTTAACATTTTATAGTACAAGAATAGGTCCAGAATAGTAGTTTCCAAAACTCTCAGTTACAATTTAAAGCCAATGACACTCTTGAAAACTAACATTGAAAACAACACTGCATTTCAGTGCATAATGTCTGATGACAAAATTGTGCTTTATTTTTATTAAACTTTCTAAAACTGGTACCTGGACCTTGACACATAGATAGCGTCTGGCTATTTTGTGGTATCCCCTAGAACACATTAGTGCAGATCTCCACTTTCCAGTGTTTAGACTCTCACCATGACGTTCTGTTGCCATCTGCTGGGAAGGGGGCATTCGTTATGGGATCAAGGGACATCTATTATGGCCTCTCCTTGGGTATTAGCATTTTAAATTGTGTTTTTCTCTGAATGGATGGAATTCTGTTCTTGACTCAGCAAAGCCCAGTTCTAGGAGGGTTAAACCAGAAAAAAATTGGTGTTAAGTCGAGAATCCCAATTTGTTTGCTCCCCTCTCGGAAACTATAATCTACAGAGGTTACAGTGAGCTGTGAGTGACAGGGAAGCTAGATCCACACAGCTTTGTGTACTTTGGCTCAGTTTAATCCCTGGATAAAGGTAGTGAGAGAGAATATCAGCAGACACAAGAGACGGGCCGAACAAAAAATTCCAGGCTTTATTTTTCAAGTATCTCTCCTGTTCAGAAGACTGCTATACAAGGAGGGTCAGTTCCCAGAAGTATTGTAACCTCTCAGTAGTGGGTGTAGTCAATGAAGGAGGATAAAAGCAGTATTAAAACAGACTCGAAAAAACCTCATGTCACAACAAGGCAGACATCCCTTTAGCAAGCACTAAATAGATGTTTCTGAAAATATTAAGGATTTTTTTTAAGACATTTAGATAACAAGGCTTCTTAGCTGAAAAAAAAAGAAAAGCCGAAATAATCTGCATATCTCAGATTATTGTTTAAGGACGAAGCTTGCAAATACTATACATTAGCATGGATTGAAGACATCAGTTATGTCTTTATCAAACATGGAAAACACTTCTGATGAGACTTCTAAAGAAGGATTCTAAGAGTTGTAGTCATGCAATGTAGCTTTGCTGTACAGGCTGAAAGAACAATAGAGCCTTTGAAAGATTATAACCTTGTGTATCCAGCTTTTTGTAAAGTTCTGAAATTGTATAATTAGAAGCTCGTTGCAGAGGAGAAGTGTTTGTTCCAAGACAGGTTCAAACTCATTTTATGCAGAGATCATACACATGGAGGCATACAGTCGACAGCCCCTTTCACATTCATTCTGTGTCAGACCTAGAGGCGTCTTGAGATGTATAATATTGTGTTGCAAACTGTTTTTTTTTCTTTTGATTTAAAAGGGCCAACACCAGTCTGTGTTGCTAAAGGGATAATGTGTGTGGGTGTTCCATATGTACGTGTTGCACTTGGGTTTTATTAAGAGGTTATAGGCCAGATTTTACTCCTTGTACAACACATCTTCTACACACCTCTATTCGTACATTTTCTCTAGCTCTGTAAAGCTAAGATGCAGCTTTCTGCACCAGTTATGGCACAGTTGGGAACAGAGGATGGGAAATCTGTAGTATGTGGCCTTATGCCGCGTACACATGTAGCCGACTATCCGGCGGACTTAGTCTGGCGGACTTCCCGCCGGATTGTCCGTCCGACTTTCCGAACGGGCTACTTGCCCACACACGGCACTTTTTCAGCGGACTAATACGGAGTACTAAGTCCGCCGTACTATCCGCTGTACTTTTGAAATGAACGGACTCGCCCACACACGCGGAGGAAAGTCCGCTCATTTTGAGCGTGTCTCCAGGTAGGCGGGGCCCACGAAGGAGACGTCGCTGGCCCCGCCACCTGGTATGGACTTAAAGGGGAACCCCAACGCCAAAAAAAATCAGCGTGGGGTTCCCCCCCAGGTCCACATCAGACCTTTGTCCGAGCACGCTACCTGGCCGGCCAGGAAAGGGGGGCCGCGCGGCCCCCCCACCCCAAAGCAGCTTGTCCCCATGTTGATGAGGACAAGGGCCTCTTCCCGACAACCCTGGCCGTTGGTTGTCGGGGTCTGCAGGCGGGGGGCTTATCGGAATCCAGGAGCCCCCTTTAAGGGGGCCCCCGGATCCCGGCCCCCCACCCTATGTGAATGAGTATGGGGTACAATGTACCCCTACCCATTCACCTGTGAAAAAAAGTACAAAAAAAAACACAACACAGGGTAAAAATAGTTTATTGCACAGCTCCGGGGGTCTTCCGTCTTCAGGGGTCTTCTCGCCGGACTCCTCCGCTATCTTCTGCTAGCTCTTTTACTAGCGGAGGAGCTCGGCTTTCTTCCTGTTGAGGGCACGCGGCCTGGTACGGCTCAGGAGGGGGGCCGCTCGCTCGTCCCCCCCCTTTCCTGGCCGGCTGGGTAGCGTGCTCGGACAAGGGTCTGATGTGGATCTGGGGGGACCCCTCGCCAATTTTCAGCGTTGGGGTTCCCCTTTAAGTCCATACCAGGTGACAGGGCCAGCGACGTCTCCTTCGCGGGCCCCGCCTACCTGGAGACCCGCTCAAAATGAGCGGACTTTTCTCCGGGCGGGAAAAGTCTGTTCATTTCAAAAGTACGGCGGACTGACATACGCACGGCCGGATTGTCCGCCCGAAATGCGAGTCCAGCGGGAAGATTGGAGTGCAAAAATACTTTCTAAGTCTGCCATACTTTCGGGTCAAAAAAGTCTGCCGGAGGCTACACACGGGGGGATTGTCCGGCGGACTTGAGTTTGCCGGACTTTTCCACCTGATTGTTTGATCGTGTGTACGCGGCATTACATTCATGGAACCCTAGAACAATACATTTGTCTAATACATAATAAAAATACAGTATATACTGTATATGGCAACTGATTTAGCTGCCAAAGAATATGCATTCCTATCCATCTGGTCACTCCAATGGTGAACCACCAAAGCTGGGTTACATAGTTACTGGGCATATTGGGTGAGGTAGAAAAAATAAACAAGTCTCTCAAGTCCAACATGTGTTTGTGCTTGTACATTAGTATAACATTGGGGGTTATTTACTAAAGGAAAATCCACTTTGCACTGCAAGTGCACTTGAAAGTAAAGTCGCTGTAGATCCGAGGGGGACATGCAAGGAAAATAAAAAACAGCATTTTAGCTTGCACATGATTGGATAATAAAATCAGCAGAGCTTCCACTCATTTCAGATCTACCCCTTAGATTTAGAGCGACTGCACTTCCAAGTGCACTCGCAGTGCAAAGTGGATTTTCCTTTTCGTAAATAACCCCCGTTGCATATTCCTGTATGTTGTGGTCGTTCAGGTGCCTATGTAATAGTTTTTTTGAAATTATCGATGCTCCCAGCTGACACCACTGCCTGTGGAAGAGATTCCCCATTCTTACTGCTCTCATAGTAAAGAACCCTCTACACAGTTTAAGGTTAAGTCACTTCTCTTCTAATAGTGAATGGCCGCGTGTTTTTTAAATTGCCTTTCGCGTAAAAGTTTTATCCCTATTGTGAGGTCACCAGTACGGTATTTGTACATTGAAATCATATCCCCTCTCAAGCGTCTCTTCTACAGGGAGAATAAGTTCAGTGCTCGCAACCTTTCCTCATAACTAATATCTTCCAGACCCTTTATTAGCTTTATTGCCCTTCTCTGGACTCTCTCCAGGTCAAGCACATCCTTCCTGAGGACTGGTGCCCAGAACTGGACAGCATACTCCAGGTGCGGCCTGACCAGAGCTTGGTAAAGTGGGAGAATTATCGTTTTATCTCTGGAGTTAATCCCCTTTTTAATGCATGCCAATATTCTGTTTGCTTTGTTAGCAGCAGCTTTGCATTGCATGCCATTGCTGAGCCTATCATCTACTAGGACCCCCAGGTCTTTTTCCACCTTAGATTCCAGCAGAGGTTCTCCCCCTATTGAGTAGATTGCATTAATATTTTTGCCATCCAAATGCATTATTTAAAATTTTTCTACATTAAGCCCAAGTTCCCACTGAGCTGCAGAAATGAAAACGCGCACAATTTCACTCCCGCATGTCAGTCTTGATTTCAGAGACATCTGTGCAGGTTTTTGTAAATTGCAGGCCGATGTAAATTGCAGGCCGAAATTGCAAAAAGTAGTACAGAAACTACTTTTTTAAATCGATGCAACGCCGCAGGTGAGGTGTGGCACCAATTAGTACGGTGCCATTGATGGCAATTGCCGCCAATTTGACATGTGATTTGACATGTCAAATCGAATGTTAAAATGCTCCAGTTTGAATCAGGGCTAAACCTCATTTGCCATGTAGTTGCCCACCATATTAATTTGTTAAAATCTTCTTGCAAGGTTTCCACATCCTGTGGAGAAATTATTGCCCTGCTTAGCTAAGTATCGTCTGCAAATACTGAGATTGAGCTGTTTATGCCATGCTCCCGGTCGTTTATGAATAAATGAAATAGGATTGGTCCCAGGACAGAACCCTGGGGGGCCCCACTTTCCACACTGGCCCAATCCGAGTACTCCACGTTTATCACTATTTTCTGAACTTGCCCCTGTAGCCAGTTTTCAACCATGTACTCACCCTATAGTCCATGCTAACAGACCTTAGTTTGTACAATAAATGTTTATGGGGAACGGTATCAAATGCCTTTGCAAAATCCATATATACCATGTCTATGGGCCTTCCTTTATCTAGATGGCTGCTCACCTCCTCATAGAAGTTTAATAGGTTGGTTCTTCATGAATCTATGCTGATTACTGCTAATGATACCGTTTTCATTGCTAAAATATTTTATATAATCCCTTATCATCCCCTTCAAGAGCTTGCATACTATTGATGTTAGGCTAACTGGTCTGTAATTCCCAGGAATGTATCTTGGACCTTTTTTAAATATTGGAGCTACATTGGCTTTTCTCCAATCAGCTGGTACCATTCCAGTCAGTAGACTGTTTGTAAAAATTAGGAACAATGGTCCAGCAATTACTTGACTGAGCTTCTTAAGGCGCCTCGGGTGCAAGCCATCTGATCCCGTTGACTTATTAACCAGTTGCCGACCGCCGCACGCCGATGTACGTCGGTACAATGGCACGGGCAGGCATAAGGACATACATGTACGTCCCTTGCCTCCCGCGGGTCGGGGGCCCGATCGGGCCCCCGCCCGGTGCCTGCGGCGGTCGGTATTCATACGGGAGCGATCCCGGACGAGGGGACGGCCATTCATTCATGGCCACCCCCTCGCGATCGCTCCCGACGAATAGAAATCCCCGGTGACATCACTTCCTCTCCTGTAATGTAAACACAGGAGAGGAAGTGATGTATTCTCTCCTCCGTGTCGGTATTTTTCGTTCCGACACGGAGGAGAGCGGATTAGTAAGTTGCACCAACACTCTACACACACAGTAGAACATGCCAGGCACACTCACACCCCCCCTTTACCCCCCGATCACCCCCCCAATTACCCCTGCCCCCCAGTCACAGTGACACCAATGTCATTTTTTTTTTTTTTTTTTGCATTGGTGTCATTTGTGACTGTAATAACTGTTAGGGCAGTTAGAGTTAGCCCCCTTTAGTTCTAATGTACCCCCCTAACCCCCCCAATAAAGGTTTAACCCCGTGATCACCCCCCGTCGCCAGTGTCACTAAGGCTGGGTTCACATTGCAGCGGTTTATGAGAACGAATGTGATTCGCACCGCACTGCAGTGCAAATCACATCCGATCTCTGTGCGATTCGAGTTCAGCCATTCGCCGCACCCGCCGCACCCGCCACACCCGCCGCACCCGCCGCAAATTCGCACGGGACCCTTTTTTTGGCCCGCAGCAGAATCGGATCGCATGGGTGTTCACACCATGCGATCCGAGTTTGCAGATCGCACTGCGATATGCGAACTGATCTGGGGGTGTCAGTAACATTTCACTGACACTCCCAGCAGTTCGCATAGGGCAGTGTGAACTGCCGCCGGGAGGCATGCGATGCGGGAACCCGCCGCGGATTCGCGGCGTTTCCGCATCACTCCAGTGTGAACCCAGCCTAATAAGCGATCATTTTTCTGATCGCCGTATTAGTGTCACAGGTGACGCTAGTTAGGCAGGTAGGTATTTAGGTTCGCCGCAGCTTTTTATAGCGCCAGGGACCCCCATATACTACCGCATAAAGCCCCCTGATTGCCCCCTAGTTAACCCTTTCACCAGTGATCACCATATAACTGTTACAGGTGACGCTGGTTGGTTAGTTATTTTTTTATAGTTTCAGGGCACCCGCCATTTATTACCTAATAAAGGTTTAACCCCCTGATCACCCGGCGGGTGTCATTTGTGACTAATAACTGTTAGGGCAGTTAGGGTTAGCCCCCTTTAGTTCTAAGGTACCCCCCTAACCCCCCCAATAAAGGTTTAACCCCGTGATCACCCCCCGTCGCCAGTGTCACTAAGGCTGGGTTCACATTGCAGCGGTTTATGAGAACGGATGTGATTCGCACCGCACTGCAGTGCAAATCACATCCGATCTCTGTGCGATTCGAGTTCAGCCATTCGCCGCACCCGCCGCACCCGCCGCAAATTCGCACGGGACCCTTTTTTTGGCCCGCAGCAGAATCGGATCGCATGGGTGTTCACACCATGCGATCCGAGTTTGCAGATCGCACTGCGATATGCGAACTGATCTGGGGGTGTCAGTAACATTTCACTGACACTCCCAGCAGTTCGCATAGGGCAGTGTGAACTGCCGCCGGGAGGCATGCGATGCGGGAACCCGCCGCGCATTCGTGGCGTTCCCGCATCGCTCCAGTGTGAACCCAGCCTAATAAGCGATCGTTTTTCTGATCGCTGTATTAGTGTCACAGGTGACGCTAGTTAGGCAGGTAGGTATTTAGGTTCGCTGCAGCTTTTTATAGCGCCAGGGACCCCCATATACTACCGCATAAAGCCCCCTAATTGCCCCCTAGTTAACCCTTTCACCAGTGATCACCATATAACTGTTACAGGTGACGCTGGTTGGTTAGTTATTTTTTTATAGTTTCAGGGCACCCGCCATTTATTACCTAGTCTCACTAGTGTACCCCTAAATTTAGGGGTGTCTACTTTCCAAAATGGGGTCATTTGGGGGGGGTTTGTGCCATCTTGGCATTTTATGGCCTTCAAAACTGTAACGCCCTTAGAAAGCCTGAAGGCGGTGCTTGGTTTTCGGGGCCCCGTACGCGGCTAGGCTCCCAAAAAGTCCCACATATGTGGTATCCCCATACTCAGGAGAAGCAGCAGAATTTATTTTGGGGTGTCATTTCACATATGCCCATGGCATGCGTGAGCAATATATCATTTAGTGACAACTTTGTGAAAAAAAAAAAAAAAAAAAAGTTTGTAATTTTCCCGCAACTTGTGGCAAAATATAAAATATTCCATGGACTCAACATGCCTCTCAGCAAATAGCTTGGGGTGTCTACTTTCTAAAATGGGGTCATTTGTGGGGGTTTTGTGCCATCTTGGCATTTTATGGCCTTCAAAACTGTAATAGGTAGTGAGAAGTGAACTCAAAAATTTACGCCCTTAGAAAGCCTGAAGGCGGTGCTTGGTTTTCGGGGCCCCGTACGCGGCTAGGCTCCCAAAAAGTCCCACATATGTGGTATCCTCGTACTCAGGAGAAGCAGCAGAATTTATTTTGGGGTGTCATTTCACATATGCCCATGGCATGCATGAGCAATATATCATTTAGTGACAACTTTGTTAAAAAAAAAAAAAAAAAAAAAAAGTTTGTAATTTTCCCGCAACTTGTGGCAAAATATAAAATATTCCATGAACTCAACATGCCTCTCAGCAAATAGCTTGGGGTGTCTACTTTCTAAAATGGGGTCATTTGTGGGGGTTTTGTGCCATCTTGGCATTTTATGGCCTTCAAAACTGTAATAGGTAGTGAGAAGTGAACTCAAAAATTTACGCCCTTAGAAAGCCTGAAGGCGGTGCTTGGTTTTCGGGGCCCCGTACGCGGCTAGGCTCCCAAAAAGTCCCACATATGTGGTATCCCCATACTCAGGAGAAGCAGCAGAATTTATTTTGGGGTGTCATTTCACATATGCCCATAGCATGTGTGAGCAATATATCATTTAGTGACAACTTTGTGTAAAAAAAAATAAAAAATTTTTTTTTGTCATTATTCAATCGCTTGAGGCAAAAAAATAAAATATTCAATGGGCTCAACATGCCTCTTATCAATTTCCTTAGGGGGTCTACTTTCCAAAATGGGGTCATTTGGGGGGGTTTTGTACTGCCCTGCCATTTTAGCACCTCAAGAAATGAGATAGGCAGTCGTAAACTAAAAGCTGCGTAAATTCCAGAAAACGTACCTTAGTTTGTAGATGTGACAACTTTTGCGCAAACCAATAAATATACAATTATTGACTTTTTTTTTACCAAAGACATGTGGCTGAATACATTTTGGCCTAAATGTATGACTAAAATTGAGTTTATTGGATTTTTCTAATAACAAAAAGTAGAAAATATCATTTTTTTTCAAAATTTGCGGTCTTTTTACGTTTATATCGCAAAAAATAAAAATCGCAGAGGCAATCAAATACCATCAAAAGAAAGCTCTATTTGTGGGAAGAAAAGGACGCAAATTTTGTTTGGGTACAACATTGCATGACCGCGCAATTACCAGTTAAAGCAGCGCAGTGCCAAAGTGTAAAAAGACCTCTGGTCATTTACCAGCAAAATGGTCCGGTCTGAAAGTGGTTAATGTTAGGTTTTTCAAGTCAATTTCTAATTCTATCCTCTGTTAGCCTTGAGGGTGCTTCCTGTGACGTGTCATGAGGATAAACATTGCAGTTTCGGTTACTGAATCCCCCCCCCCCCCCCCTGTTTCCCTTGTGAAGACTGAGGAGAAGAATAAATTCAATACCTTCACCATCTCTCCATCCTTCATTTTATCCCATTTAGTATCTTCTAGCAAGGACCGTAGTATAGGGAAGTTGGCGCTTTTGAAATTCAGTGTCTTTGTATTCCCCTTATGTTTCCTATTTGTGGGATTTATACTGAAACCAATTGACCTGTGGTCACTGTTTCCTAAATTGCCTGTATTTCCACATCCGTGATCAGGTCTGTATTGTTGCTAATCAGTAGATCTAGTAACGCTTTTTTTCTTGTTGGTGCATTTACGATCTGACCCATGAAATTGTCCTGCAAGACATTTAGCAAATGGCGAGCTTTAGATGAATATACGGTTCCTTCCGCCCAGTCTATGTCTGGATAATTAAAATCCCCATTATAATGACACTTCCCATTCTTGCCGCTAATCCAAATTGTGATAGGAGGTCCGCCTCCCCCTCCTCCCTCTGGTTAGGGGGCCTATGGCATACGCCCAGTATTACTTTCCCCTAAGTTTCCTCCTTTTGTAGCTCTACTAATAAGGATTCCACCTCCTCCCTTGCTCCATTAGTGATGTCGTCTCTCACATTTACTTGTACATCATTTTTGATATACAGGCATACCCCTCCTACTTTTTTACCCTCTCTATCCCTGCGATATGGTTGCCAGCCAATCATAAGATCTGTTGAACCAAGTCTCTGAAATTCCTACAAAAACGAAATCCTCCTCGTACAACAGTAGCTCTAGTTCTCCCATCTCGTCCGCCAGACTCCTGCCATTGGTGAACATGCCACGTAGTTTATACTGCACGCATACTATCTCCCTATTGGGTGTTCTGAGGTTGCAAATAGGACTTCATAATGTACTTTAGTTGCTTTAGTCAACCTACCACTAATACCCTCTGAAATTTGTTCTGCGCTGACTAGCTCTACCTCTGGACCCTCCCCCCCGATCGCCTAGTAAGCCCCTCTAACTTATCGGCCATCTTCTCCATTTACGTGCAGTCCATCCCTGCTAAAGAGCTGGTAACCGACTGAGAAGTTGGCCCAGTTCTCCAGGAACCCAAACCACTCCTTTCTACACCACCTCCCCAGCCACTGGTTTACTTCCCTAATCTCCCTCTGCCTTTCTGGTGTGGCTCAAGGTGCCAGTAGTATTTTTGAGAATACTACCTTGGAGGTTCTTTTCCTCAATTTAGCTCCTAAGTCCCTAAAATCGTTTTTTAGGACAATCCATCTTCCTCTAACTTTGCCAATGGTGCCATTGTGCACCATGACAGCCCGGTCTTCCCCTGCCCCTCCCACCAGATCCATGATGTGCCGAACCTGAGTAGACAACATACAGTTTGGCACTTCAGGTCTTTGTGAGAGATTGCCCTCTCTGTTCTTCTAAGAACTTAGTCCCCTACCACCAGAATCTGTCTTTCCTTTCCCTTGACTTTATACCCACCCTCACTGGAGGAGTTATTCCTCCGGCAGTTAGGGCCGTCACTCTGCTCCAGCAATGCTGGTCCCTAAATAGTTTCAACAATGTGACGCAATGGGGCATACTAATTGGGATGTTCCAGCCCAGGACTTGCCTCCCTGGCACTTTCCCCTCTACCCTTCCCGACTGTCACCCATCTACTCTTCTCTGGTGACCTCTCCTCTTTATCTCCATCCCCCTACTGGCACCTGCCTGGTACAATCCCATCTCTCCTTTAGTATGGAGGGACTTCTCAGTGTTGACAGTTGCTTCCTTAGATTCCAGGGAAACAATGTGCTTACATTTTTCACAGCAGTATTCGTCCTTGATCGGATGATCAAGGACCGCATACATGCCGTAAGATATACACAGAGTCGCATCTTCACACCCGCCGGGCATCGTACCCACTAATTTAATGGAGATTGGGTATTATACACTGTCCAAATTAACTGACAACTAGCTTCCTGACACTAATATCCAACAATACACAGGTACTCAACAATACAATACACAGGTACTTGCAGCACATGTGCACTCACAGCACTCGTATATTCACAGCACCTATGTACTCACAGCACTCGTGTGCTTACAGCACTCATGTACTCACAGCACACATGCACTCACTTTTTTTTTTACAGCAGTTAAGCTGTTCAGTTTGATCTCTTCCCAGCATTAACACCATAATTAGACTGTCAGGGAAAGCATGGTGGTTAGTGGCAGTGAAAAAAAGTTCCCCTGTCACGATCAGGGGTCAGGCTCGAAGACCAGTTGCTATAGCAGTTGCATGACTACCACCAACCAGCAGGATAGGTACAAAGGCAATCATTCTGGCAGATGACAAGGAGTCACCTGAGGTGTGGAGTCTAAGTACTAACCGGTGTTCACAAGAGCTCCTGATGGTGGAAATGGATTTTCCTGCATGTTACTACTAGGTTGCGATCCTCAGAATCGCCCCACCAGGAGGTGAGCAAGCTGAGATCTAATAGGTAAGGATCAAACAGAAGTGTAGTCAGTAAAACAAGTCAAAGGTCAGTAATGGGTAGTTGCAGGTTGGGATCAGGCAGAAGCGTAGTCAAGGAACAAGGCAAGGGTCGATAACGAGTGGTTGCACAATATGCACAGCAGCAGGGAAGGCAAGAGCGAGATACTGGCTGAAGAGAGCACTATATTCTGGCAAACAGGAAGGGCAGAGACATTTCTTAAATCAGGAAGTTCATGAGAGGAGCAAAACGTTCAAGGTTCAGCAGAAGTCAAGGAACAAGGTAGAGTTGTCCAATGGATCAGATAGGGTGCTGTCCAGCACCTCAGGTAGCTCAGTGAGAAAAGCCATTGCCAGACACAGTAAGGGTCCCAGGTTCAAGCCCAGGCCCCGACACCCTCCCCCCCCCCCCCCCCGCAGGACTGGACGTCTGTAGAAATTAAAATTGTCCTGCCCTCCCTCAGCCTTGGTAGTTAGTGGCAATAAAATAATAACCCCCAGCGTTGGTTCTCAATGGCAGCAAAATGTTCCCCTCTCCCACAAGCAACTATTCCCTCTTCCAGTCCTTGGGTGACAACAGTTTGTTAATAGGGATACAAAAAGAAGGGATGCAAAGGCTTAGTGCATTACCATATATAACTATATTAGAACAGGAACAGTTATGAGTGCAAACTATATCCATAGGCTAGTGCATTACAGACCAGACCTGAGTGGCAGGGTAACCCTCATAAGGTGAAAGTATCAACACAACCCTAATGTTGTTGAGACTCACCAGCTAACACCTTTCCAGGGTTGAACCCTCTTCATCAGAACTAAAGGATTTGTCCCTGGAAACATGTTAGCTGGTGAGTCTCAGTAACACCAGAGTTGTGTTGATATTTCACCTTATGAGCATTACCTTCCATGCAAAAGTGTGATGTGCCAAGGCATTAAATTGGCTCTGACTAACCCAAGATGGCTGCCAAAGTCACATGAGGCAGTAGCATCCACCTGGATTGCTTCTACAGTGACACAGGAAACCGTTGAGGAACTGTGTTCCTCTTGACTTCCTCTCCAGCTACAAGGCTACTGTGGATGAGCGCTAGCTGCAGTGGAGAAAGTGCACTGCTTCTGCCTACACTACTCCTTCTTTAACAGATTCTGTCCTCGGCATCACAACATGGCAACACAACATCAACTGTGGTACTGAATGGGGTGGACGGGCAATCCAGGATTCATCAGTGAGGTCGTCAGGCTCTAGGTTTTGGGAGGCCAGAGACTCGAGTATGATTAGTGGCAGGAACCAGTCATTTGAAGCTTCTTGCACTGAGGGAAAATCCACAGCATCAAACCGCTCCTGGGCATCGCTATGCCTAATGGAGCAGTCATCACCCAGCACACAGGATCTCAGCATGTTTAGATGCAGTCTCTTTTTCAAGAAGTCAGACCCCTACGAGACCAGGTCATCGACCAGGGTAGGTGGGAAAGGCTGCCCCACCATACTGTATGGGGTGCAGTCCCACTTAGGCTCCAGCTTGCTTCCTCTGGTCTGTTTGGTGTTCTTTACCAACACCCTGTCCCCTGGTCGCAGTGGCAGCTCTTCCAGAACGGGATCAGAAGGTATCTCTTTGTGCCTGTCCAGCACCAACTGTTTGGCCTTAGGCATCTGCTCCCAATGCTCTTGTACCCCAGTGCTGGGTGTTCTGGCTGATATGGGAAGGTTCCCCCAAGAGGGTTTTTTTAGCAGCAAAGTAAGGAAGTAGCAAAAAATTTGAAGAATTATTGTATTTAATAGATAAAATGTATTTATTTGTTGGCATATAATATAATATGAAAGTTAAGACATGAGCTCGGCACGGGGGTATAACCATGAGGTGCAAATATGAAAACATGAAATATGCATAGCATTATACAGCAAACATGTCAATAAAGACAAAACTGACACGTTTCGACCCGATTCATTAGGGTCTTCTTCAGAGGATGCATTTTGCTGTAAAAGAGACTAAGTTTAGCATGTCAAGTGGAAAAAATGCATGAATGAACGCAGTGGCATAAAATAGTTGTCACAAAAGTCTATACCTATATACATATGGTGGGACCTCCTAGCCGAGTATTCCAAAGAGAACCACCAGACAATTCTGCACACCGGCAGATCAGAGGGAGATTACCTGTGGCATCTCCCAGTGTGGAGTATTCAATTAGTGGTCATTATTTAAACTACAGGATGTGGATTTATTGACATGTTTGCTGTATAATGCTATGTATATTTCATGTTTTAATATTTGCCCCTCATGGGTATACCCCCGTGCCAACAAATAAATACATTTTATATATTAAATTCAATAATTCTTTGAATTTTTTGCTACTTACTTATTTTGCTGCTAAAAAAACACTCTTGGGGGAACCTTCCCATATCAGATTATTTGGGGTGCGCAGCAACCTTAGCTCTCTGTATTTGTATCTCTCCTATGCTATGTTCATGTCCAGCACTACGAGCATTGTGGGGTTAACTTGGCCATGACTACTCGGACTCACTCTACCACCTGGTCCTCGATTTGTATCCTCACCCAGGTGATGCATTTGCCCAGGATAGGTAGATTATTGGCTGCTCGGAGGGCTGTTCCTGAGCTCCAAATCTTTGCACATAGAGATCGTATTTTGTGACCCAGTGCCAATTAAACCTGGGACCTCTGACTAGGATGGAAACAACTGGGCTTGGTGCCATGCCTTCAGACCTGTTGAGACTTTGTGTTGTCTGCCCTGGGGGTTGTCCCTCTGCCCCGGAAGTCAGTAGTTGGATGTCCATAGCGTCTACATTGCCAGCATTTTCAGTCTTCTTCAGGGGGCCTGCATAATGGGTTCTTGCCCTTTTAATGGAATCTACTTCCTGTTTCAAGTTGGCTATATCCTGAGCTAGGTGCATTAGCACTGTTTGCATGGCTAACAGGGGTGAAGGTGCCGGGGCATCCTCTTTGAGATTTGCAGGCTTGATCCGCCTCTTCTTGTTCACATGCAACCACTGTGTTGTGAAAGCAAATGGTAGGTTACACCTTATCTTTCTTCTGAAGGGCTCTCTGAACTGGACCTGCCTTCATACTAGTAATGATCTGGTCCCTCAGTACGTGGTCTGAATTTGGAAGAACCTTTGCCCAGCTCTGGCAGCGGTAGCTTCTCCCCAAACAACCTCTCCAACTCCTGGCTTCCTGTCCCTTATAGCATTCTGTTCCATTGCCAGGTGGGACTCTCTTCCCCCCCTAAGCTGTTCAGTGCGGGGAACCCCCCCGCATCCTCATCCCCAATGGGGTTGAGCAAGAGAACTGCCAGCAGGTCTTCCTCATCCTAAGCCCTTGTACACACGATCAGACATTCTGACAACCAAATCCGTCGGATCTTGTCCGACGGATTTTGTCCGAAACTGTTGCATACACACAGTCGGACAAAGTTGTCAGAAAATCCGATCGTACTTAACGTGATGACGTTATTTCGTTAGGACGGGACTACATTCAGGCTAGTAGCCAATAGCTTTGGTCTAGGAATTTGATCTGAGCATGCGTGGCACTTTGTCCGATCGGAATTCTCTACACGTGATCAGACAAAGTCCGATCGGATCATGTTGTCGGAAATTTTTATAGCCCAGCTGGAAAACTTGGTCCGTCGGATACTCTGACGGAAACAGTCCGATGGAGCCCACACACTGTCGGATTATCCAACAATACGGTCCTATTGGACATTGTCCATCGGAATGTCCGACCGTGTGTACAAGGGCTAAGATTCCCTGGTCAGCAAGACTCAAAGCCCCAACTCCACCCATATTATAAAGGGATTCCAAGTAGTCCTTCAAAGAAAGGACAAGCAACCCTTAAAGGGATCTAAGCCTAATTCCACTTGCCTACATTATGTCCTGGTGATTATTCTCATAGTGATACTAACACCTCCTGTGCCAGAGATTCTAAACACCATTCCAGGCCTAGCAGAAACTTGGCAGTTGGATCAGAGGTTACTAGAACCTCTTTGTAACTCTATTAAAGTTTGTATCCAGATGCACCATCGCAAAACCTTATTACTTTTATTTATTTATTTATTTTGCCATTTTTTTTCTGCAGCTATACAATCCAGTAAGTTACTAAAACTTTCAACATGGTAAACTTCACACAGCAAATGATTAAGGGGAAAGTGCAGCGCAGTATATTACGCTTATGAAACAGGAGTTGTCAGATACATTATACAATTTTCCACTAGTAATCCATTTGATACAATGTGATCTGTGTATCATGCTAAGTTTTGGACTGCCTTTTCACATCCAGCATCTTTGAAGCCCAGCAAATATAAAAATTTAATCATTAGCGGCCTCCAGAGGATCCACTGATAATACCTATAGGACAGCTTACAGATTTCCTGTCAGGAAAGAGAGACGTTCTATAGTACTGGAACATGAATGGTATAGATCTTGCCTGTCCGGCCTGTCGACACGCATGGCTGAGTAGACCTGGAGAGGTTTTAAACAGTGTATCAGAAAACACTAAAGGTTTTAAAAGCAAGAGAATAAATAAAGCAATGTAGAAGTGCAATACATGAAGCATTCTACTTTTTTCATTCTCAAGACCATGCATTTTCCAGAAATTTTAACCTGTTTTAAAGGGACTTTCTAAATTCATCAATTAAAGTGGTTCTAAAGGCTCAAGTTTTTTTTTTACCTTCATGCATTCTATGCATAATGGTAAACACCCTTTTCTGTGCAGCAGCCCCCTCCAGTCCCCCTAATACTTACCTGAGCCTCATCCTGATCCAGTGATGTGCATGAGAAATGAGAACCTCAACTCTTCCTCCTCATTGGCTGAGACAGCAGCTGGAGCCATTGGTTCCCTCTGCTGTCAATCACAGCCAGTGAGCCAATGAGTGGAGAGAGAGGGTTATGGCAGAGCCGAGCCGTGGCTCTGTGCATGAATGGACACGCAGAGCGGTGGTTCAGGAGAAAGCCTGCTTGGGTGCCCTCACAGCAAGCTGCTTGCTGTGGGGGCACTTGGCAGGAGGGCATGACCAAGAGCACCAGCAAGGGACCTGAGAAGAGGACGATTGGGGCTACTCTATGCAAAACCACTGCACAAAACAAGTAAGTATAACACGTTTGTTATTTTTTTTTAAATCCTTTAATATCACTTTAAAGTAGACCTAGTAACAGATTTACTTTTTCATATTAAAAGAATGCCAGTTTTTACATAGTATGTGTAGCACTAAGCTTCTTGACCTCGTGTGCATCTAGAGGTTTGCCGAGGTACATGGCCCAAAGAATTGTAGAAACTGACACTGGATCCACTTTCTAGGATATTTATTTGAAAAGGTAGACAATGAAGGGTAGAGGGTTTAGGTAAAAAGTTCAGATACTCTTGGAACTGCAATAGATAGAAAGTCTCTCACTATAGAAATCCAGAGAATCACCGTTCACAACTGGATTCTCATAGCTACCAGATAGACCTCCTCTCACTAGGCCTAGCAGAGTGTTTAAGTAAAGCAAAGCCTTTGCCACAGACTCGAATGTAGAACACTTGAACAAAGTCTCTGCCACAGACTTGAATGTAACTGAGGGACGTTAGTAAATTTAGAGAGCTATCAAACGGTACCAGTATCTCGCAGCCGGTCTGGCGATACTGTATGAATGTAGATCCATTTAGTGTCCTTCAACTGAGCCTCCAGGCTCCTTCTGAGACGCCAGCCTTATGTATGGCCTTCTCCCGAAGAATCCTCCCCTGGGTGCTTCATCCCATTGCTGGGCCTCTCCACAGACGAGACGGCACCGGACCACCTTTGAATCCTCCTCTGATTTAGTTTGCGTCGGGCTATCCAGCCCCGAGGCTCGAAATTGGGTGGATCCCCACCCCAGGCCATGAGGGCCATGGGGGCTGGTGAGGAGGACCAGGACCAAACAGACAGAAAGATCTTTTGGACCGGAACCCAGAAGCACGTGATCTCAGTACCTTAAATACCCTTTCCCAGAATGCACATCAGGATGACACACCCACTGGGCTGGTTCCGAGAAAGAATGGCACTCAATGTGCCTAGCTAAACTGCATTCTCACACTTGCCAGCAGTGACAGTGACACCTGTGGTCAAGGAGAGCCCAGTGCAATCCAGCTAGACTGGCACTGAAATCATAATTTGGCATAATCAGCCCTAAAACCCTACTGTAATTTTAGGAATATTAAATTGAAAAAATCACATAGCTTGTGCACGTCAGGAGCCGGCGCTACATATGTATGTGCCATACTGTCAGGAACCATAAACCAGACGGACACAGAAAGTGCAGTTAAAAATCACACCTAGTGAAATGACAAAATAATACAGTTCAGAAACATAGTAAAAAAACAGAAGCCAGGGTTTGGGTGCCAGAGCAGGTAATCAAATGAGCCGGGGTCAGGAAACCAGAAGTCAGCGTAGTCAGGAGCAAAAATAAGGAACAGGAATTGTAAAGGAAGTCAGCCAATCCAAGTCATACGCAGGAGCAAAGAAAGGAAAGCACCTAGGGATCATAGACCACACAGGGGCAAGGAGGAAATCAGCTAAGATTCTTCGATAGCAAAAAGGGACTGGCAGTAGGCTGGAATAATGAGGCAGGTTAATGGTAACCAGGTGAGTCGCTGTGGTAACAACGAGTGGCTGGTAATAAACCAACAGCCGAACAGCTTCTGAGCACTGAAAGAAAAGAGCTGCTCGTTAAGTAGCAGGAGCCTGACTCTGACACACATAGTATCTCACAAAAGTGAGTACACCCCTCACATTTTTGTAAATATTTTATTATATCTTTTCATGTGACAACACTGAAGAAATTACACTGCTACAATGTAAAGTAGTGAGTGTACAGCTTGTATAACAGTGTAAATTTGCTGTCCCCTCAAAATAACTCAACACACAGCCATTAATGTTTTAACCACTGGCAACAAAAGTGAGTACACCCCTAAGTGAAAATGCCCAAATTGTGCCCAAAGTGTCAATATTTTGTGTGGCCCCCACTATTTTCCAGCACTGTCTTAACTCTCTTGTGCATGGAGTTCACCAGAGCTTCACAGGTTGCCACTGGATCCCTCCTCCATGATGACATCCCAGAGCTGGTTTAGAGACCTTGCACTCCTTCACCTTCTGTTTGAGGGTGCCCCACAGATGCTTAATAGGGTTTAGGTCTAGAGACATGCTTGACCAGTCCATCACCTTTACCATAAGCTTCTTTAGCAAGGCAGTGGTCGTCTTGGAGGTATGTTTGGGGTCATTATCATGTTGGAATAATGCCCTGCTGCCTAGTCTCCAAAGGGAAGGGATCATGCTGTACTTCAGTATGTCACAGTATATGTTGGCATTCATGGTTCCCTCAAGAAACTGTAGCTCTCCAGTGTTGGCAGCAGTTATGCAGCCCCAGACATGACACTCCCACTACCCTGCTTGACTGTAGGCAAGACACACTTGTCTTTGTACTCCTCATCTGGTTGCCACCACACATGCTTGACACCACCTGAACCAAATAAGTTTATCTTGGTCTCATCAGACCACAGGACATCCATGTCCTTAGTCTGCTTGTCTTCGGCAAACTTTCTTGTGCATTATCTTTCTGGAATAGGCTTCCTTCCGGGACGACAGCCTTGCAGACCAATTTGATGCAGTGTATGGCATATGGTTTGAGCACTGAAAGGGTGACCCCCCACCCCTTCATCCTCTGCAGCAATGCTGGCAGCACTCATGCCTCTATTTCCCAAAGACAAATTCTAGATATGGCGTGGAGCATGAGTACTCAACTTCTCTGGTTGACCATGACAAGGCCTGTTCTGAGTGGAGAACTGCTCAGTTTCAGGGTCTTGGCAATCATCTTATAGGGGTGTACTCACTTTGGTTGCCAGCGGTTTGGACATTAATGGCTGTGTGTTGAATTATTTTGAGAGGACAGAAAATGTATACTGTTATACAAGCTGTACACTCACTACTTTACATTGTAGCAAAGTGTTGTTTCTTCAGTGTTGTCACATGGAACGATATAATAAAATATTTAAAAAAAAGTGAGGGGTGTACTCACTTTTGGGAGATAATGAACGTGGCTGACCACTTTGGAAACAGGAAATCAATGCAGTAGGTACCACTACTACAGTGATTGCCTCTATCTTCCTGGTCCCATGCTGAAAGGCTGCCCTGCTGCTAACTGAACACAGGAGGTCATTAGCTCAGCATGGGCAGCATTCAAAGAACACTTTGCGCTCTCTCAATGAATGCCCGATCATGGGAACATTGTGATTGGCTGTCACAGTATTTACATGATTGGGAGCCTTCCCTGCTGAGCTGTGTTTAACAGCTTGGTCACTGTGCTGGGAGTGCACAACACAAAAACCTTGGATGCAGCATGTGGGCGTTAAAGCCCAATCTCTTTGCCCCTGCACATAGGTAGCAAAAGGTTAAGGGCAGGGTAAGCCTCGACACGCAGTTTTTGTTCTTGGCTTTAGAGATGCTTTAAATTTGGCTTTAAAGTGACATTTCCCTTTGTTCTCAAATCCATGTAGGGATTACTTTTAAGGGTTAACTTAGAGTGCATCCGGACAGCGCTTCACTTTTTCCGCATTTCGTTATGTTACAGCCTTATTCCAAAATGGATTAAATTCCTTATTGTCCTCAAAATTCTACAAACAATGTCCTGTAATGACAATGTGAAAGAAGTTGGTTTGAAATATTTGTACATTTATTAAAAACAAAAAAAATACCATGTACATAAGTATTCACAGCCTTAATTTGTTGAAGCACCTTTGGCACCAATTACTGAGAACTCTCATGTGCCTTTTACTAAGAAGTGACTTCCGTCTGACCACTCTACCATACAGGCCTGATTGGTGGAGAGCAGAAATTATGGTTGTTCTTCTGGAAGGTCCTGCTCTCTCCGCTGAGAAACGCTGGAGCTCCCTGACTAAGGTCCTTCTCCCCCAATCGGTCAGTTTGGCCAGTCGGCCTGCTCTAGGAAGAGTCCTGGTGGTTCCAAAATTCTTCCATTTATGGATGATGGAGGCCACTGTGCTCATTGGGACCTTCAGTGCTGCAGATATGTTTTTGTACCCTTCCCCTGATCTGTGCCTCCATGCAATTATTGTAGACAAATGAGATGATGGCACTTTCAGCATTAAAGGTCCATCTTTATTGAAAAATCATTAATAAAACAAGGATGATACATGCGCAGACAGCTCTAGGAACAACAGCAAGTGCGTTTCACACTACTGTGTCAATACAATTCTGTCTCGGAGGGCTACAGACAATTCTTTGGACTTTATGGCTTGGTTTGTGCTCTTACATGCACTAACTGTGGGACCTTATATAGACAGGTGTGTGCCTTTCCAAATCATGTCCAATCAACTGAATTTAGCACAGGTGGACTCCAATCAAGTTGTAGAAACATCTTAAGGATAATCAGTGGAAACAGGATGTACCTGAGCTCAAATTTGAGTGTCATGGCAAAGGCTGTGAATACTCATGTACATGTGATTTTTTTGTTGTTTATTTTTAAGCCCTTGTACACACGGTCGGACATTCCGACAACAAAATCCGTTGGATTTTGTCCAATGGATTTTTTTCCGAAACTTGTGTTGCATACACACGGTCGGACAGAGTTGTCGGAAAACCCGATCGTACGTAATGTGATGACGTTATTTCGTTACGACAGTACTACGTTCAGGCTAGTAGCCAATAGCTTTGGTCTAGGAATTTGATCTGAGCATGCGTGGCACTTTGTCCGATCGGAATTCTTTACACACAATCGGACAAAGTCAGATCGGATCATGTTGTCGGAAAGTTTTATAGCCCAGCTCTAAAACTTTGTCTGTCGGATGCGAGAGAAACAGTCCGATGGAGCACACACACAGTCGGATTATCCGATAACACGGTCCGATCGGACATTTTCCATCGGAATGTCCGACCGTGTGTACAAGGGCTAAGACATTTGCAAAAATTTCAAACAAACTTCTTTCATGTTGTCATTATGGGGTATTGCTTGTAGAATTCTGAGCAAAATAATGAATTTACTACTTTGGAATAAGGTTGTAACATAACAAAATGTGTAAAAAGTGAAGCGCTGTGAATACTTTCTGGATGTACTGTAATTCTCCCCCTTCCAGGTTTATACATTTCTCCACATAGTGCAGCTGTTTTTGGCAACTGAGATTGGGGAAAGGACACCCTGTATAAGTTCTGAAAGTGGTTGTAGACCACAGATTTAAAAAAAAAGGCAATGGCATAATGTGCTAGTATGCACCGCATACTAGCTCATTGTGAAATACTCACCTTGGAATGAAACCATCCAGCACTGTAAAGTCACCTCTGAGAGGGCTAACATGTTCCTCCAGGTTTGCGAACTCTAGCTATGTGATTGGCCTGAGCCACGATGACATCATTCCCACGCATACGCCACTATTTCCGGTAATGACTCTGAAGGTCTGGCACTGTAAGCCAGACCTTCAGAGTGCATGCACAGATGATGTCATTGGCTGCATGCAATCTGAATATCTCCTAAACAGTGCAAGTTTAGGAGATATTCACAGTACCTGCAGGTAAGCTTTATTATAGGCTTACCTGTAGGAAAAAAGTGGTAGTACAGAGTTTACTACCACTTTAAGTGCTTGTCAGAGCTTCCTCGCACCCATGTGGCAGTACCAATCATAGGACATCTAGCACTATCCCATTGGAGGCAGGCAGTGGGTCACACACTCACCCACATCTTGAATACCCAGTTTTCACTTTGTTTAGAATTGTGGAGGAGCAAAGGTAAGGTGAGTATACACTGCTAGGGTGGTTAAAGTGTTACCGAACCCAGGAGCCTGCACTCACTATATCTGGTCTCCCACAGTACACAGAACATTGAAATGCAATAGTTTTAGTCAATTTAAACCACTAAATGTGTTTTTCTCATCAGCAGTTAGAGCTATCCAGCGACTTGTGTCAGTGTCTAGTTAAAGCTTGTAGGAGGAGTTTTAATTTTTCCCTGATTGTCCTATGAGGCTGCAGGATCCCTGACCCTCTGTCTGGACAGTGCTGATTGGCCCTGTGTTGATCACATGCACCCTCCCAAGAAAAAAATAAATACAATTCTAGCAAAACACACCTAACTGAGCATGTGCAGCCTGACTCTTAATGCTCTGTTCTATCAGTAGATGAGTTGGAGTCAGTTAACAAGGGGAGGATCAGATTAGACAGGAATCCAAACGCTAATTTTTTTTACTTTTTTCTATAATAAATTTCCCCCAAATATATATAAAAAAAAACTATTTGTTTCCTCAGTTTAGGCCAATATGTATTCTTAAAAAATTACAATAAGCGTATATTGATTGGTTTGCACAAAAGTTATAGCGTCTACAAAATAGGGGATAGCTTTATGGCATTTTTTTTTTTATTAGTAATGGCGGGGTTCTGCGTTTATTTTTATCGTGACTGCGACATTGTGGCGGACGCATCGGTCACTTTTGAGACCATTGTCATTTATACAGCGATCATTGCTATAAAAATGCATTGATTACTGTGTAAATGACACTGGCAGGGAAGGGGTTAAACACTAGTGTGTCCTAGGGAGTGATTCTAACTGTGGGGGGGTGAGCTACTACTCACATGACAGCGTGCTCCGTGACCACGGGTCCCGCGGACTCGATGTCTCCCGGGTGCCCGCGAGTGGACGAATGGTGAGATGCCTTTGTAAACATGGCATTTCCCCGTTCTGCCTTGTGATATGGCAGAGATCACTGCTCTCGATGACAGGAAGCAGTGATCTCTGTCATATCACTAGGCAGAATGGGGAAATGCCATGTTTACAAAGGCATCACCCCGTTCTTCCGCTCTGTGACACGATCGTGGGCACCCCGGTGGACATCGAGTCCACGGGACCTGCGGTCACGGAGCAAGCAGCGGGCGCATGCGCCCACAATGCCAGTTCTTAAAGGGGACATGCCAGTACGCCCTTTTGCCCACTCGTGCCATTCCCCCTACGTTTATTGGTGTGTGCCAGTCGGGAAGGGGTTAAATAGAACAATTGACTTGGTGCTCATTTTGAGGAATTTCAGCAAGTGTGAAACCCTTGCAATATTCATAGGTGACCTAGAAGCTGGCATTTCATTTTAATATGTGACATATTAGTATTTCCCGAGCAGGACAAAAATGTATTTAATGGCAACCTTAGTTTAGCTGATGAGCCCTGGCGAGTGTGAGAAAATCCTGACACTGGATGTGCAATGTTCTTTTGAATAGATTTGAAGCTTTTAGTGCCATCTGTCATTCAAGACACGGTCTGCTCTCTCCCTGCGCCGGCTCTCTGTCACCTCAGCTTGTCCCCCTAACTTGTCCCATTATTCTCTACCAAGCTGAGTCATTGTTTCAAACAGGAGGTGACACGTTAATAGCCTAATGGTATAATCTCACAAATAATAAAATGCTGTCACACTGTCTGCAGCACAATGTTTACAGGAGAAGTGGTAATGCACGATGACAGTAATTTGAATAAAAATGAATTTACTGCTGTTGTCTCATTTGCAGTAAATTTCCACATCTTTCAGGCACGACTGCTATGCCGTGACCCCGTTCATTATAACGCTCTAGCCGCCGCACGCCTTACGCCTTACGCAAAAAGACTGGGAGATGAAAAAAAGGAACCCGTAGCGTCAAAAAAAAGGATTCTCAGAAAAATTATTCCTGCTGGCTTTTTTTGAAAAATTAAAGAGAAGAAAAAAAAAAAAAACCTGTGTTTTCAGAACTGTTGGAACACTTGGTTAGAATTGTTGAGGAAAGAAGCCGAAAACAGATGGAAAACGGAATGGTGTAATTAAAGCTGATCTCCAGCCAGGGTGCACCTCCTTCGAAACTATACCCACCCTCCCTCTAGCTAATCCACCAATTCAACAAATATAAAACAAATAACGTGCCCGAATCCTTACATGAATCTATGGTCATGTGACACGTCAGGTTCCAAGTCTTGTTTTTTTTTTCTGCATTTTCAGCACCCACCTCCCTACCTGGTGGTGAAGATGCTTGACCAAAAGAACGGTTTATTAGCAAAGTCCTCACAGAGTCCATAAAGCAGTAGAGCATGAAAATTTGCAAACGGGCAGCCTTACCTGCTTGTGCGCAATCTTCTTGAGAATGTACACTGATCTGCATTAGCATGCTCGGGGGTTGCATCATTCTGTTTCAGCCAATCAAGATGGCTGAATATCCTGAACCTGCCAGGAGACTGGACAGAGATATCAGTGCCAGCAAGGCCAAGAGGAGGTGAGCATAGTTCTGCTTTAAGACGGCAGTGGTGGTGGGATGATGGAATAACAGTGACTGGTTGACAGCATGTAGGAAGGGGCTAAGATGTTTTCCCCTAATTCAGACTCCTTCTGGTACCTCCTTCAGAAAGTAATGGCTCAACTTTGCTCTCTCTGATGGGACATCATATAAGTAGTGAGTGGAGCTAAGTTAGGTGGTAGTTGGAGAGTAAGAATGAGCTTAAGGATCAGCCCAGATACAAGGTTGGACCAAAACTTAGCTGTGCGCGCAATCGAACACCCATTTACCTATTAGGGAGCCAAATATCATGTATAATAGTGGTATTATTCCACTATTTTACAAGACAACATCCCACTGTCAATGGTTGGTAAGGATGCTGGAGGGTGCATGGACTGCCAAGTCCTTCACAACCAGTGATATCACCAGCCCCATTCATTTACATAGCCGGGAATCCCTGGGTTAGAAATACAGGTTGGGTTAATGTTAGGGATACGGGTAGGGTTAATGTTAAAGTTATAGGAAGGGTTAGTATTAGGGTTACAGGGAGGGTTGGTGTTTAAGATACAGGGAGGGATGGTGTTAGGTATACATGTAGGGTTAGTGTTATGCCATGTACACACGACCGGACTTTCCGGCAGACTGGGTCCGACGTTCTTCCCGACTGACTTTCGGCGTACTTCCAACGGACTTTCCGAACGAATGGACTTGGCCACACACAATCACACCAAAGTCCGACGGATTCGACCATGATGACGTACGACCGGACTAGAATAAGGAAGTTCATAGCCAGTAGCCAATAGCTGCCCTAGCGTCGGTTTTCATCCGTTGGACTAGCATACAGATGAACTGATTTTTCGACTGGACTCGAGTCTGTCGGAAAGATTTTAAACGTTTTAAATCCAAAGTCCATCTGATTTTTCGGCAGCAAAGGTCCGATGAAGCCCACACACGGTCGAATTGTCCAATGGATTCGATTTGTTAGGGATATAGGGAGTGTTATGCCGCGTACACACGACCGGACTTTCCGGCAGACTAGTTCCGACAGAATCAGTCCGTCGGACATTGCGATCAGGTGTGGGCTAATCCGATCGTTTTTCATTTAAAAAATCAGACGGACCTAGAAATAGAACATGTTTCAAATCTGTTCGACGGTCTCAGTTCCTATCGGGAAAACCATTCTTCTGTATGCTGGTCTGACGGACCAAATACGACGCAAGGGAAGCTACAGTATTGGCTACTGGCTATTGAACTTCCTTCTTACATCATCACGTTCAAAACAAACAGACTTTTGAATGGACTTAGTCCGTTCATGTGTTGGCAAGTCCGTTCGCTCGGAAGTCCATTGGAACTCCTCCGAAAATTAATCGGGAAGAACGTTGGACCTAGTCTGCCGGAAAGTCCGGTTGTGTGTACGCGGCATTAGTGTTCAGGATACAGTAAGGGTTAATGTTATGGTTATAGTGAGGGTAAGTGTTAGTGTTGGGGATATAGAGATGGTTAGTGTTAGGGATACAGAGAGGGTCGGTGTTAGGGATACAGAGAGGGTCGGTGTTAGGGATACAAAGAGGGTCGGTGTTAGGGATAATGGCAGGGTTAGGGTTAGTGTTAGGAATATAGGAAGAGTTAGCGTTTGGGGTAACAGGAAGGGTTAATGTTAGGGATATAGGGAGAGTTAGTGTTAGGGATACAGAATGGGTTAATGTTAGGGTTACATGAAGAATAAATATTAGAGTTACAGGCAGAGTAAATCCCAGTACACATAGGTTGATTATTGGCCGGTATCAGCTAGTTCAACTGGCAAACATTCATCCTGTGTGTACGGCAGCCTGTCCGAAAAAAAGTCGGCCAAAAACCTGGCTTTTGTCAAAGGGGCATAACCGTAAAACATCTGTCGATCGGCATCCGATCAGCACTCTCAGCCAGTGTCAGACAGTACTGACCTGAGTCTTTTGGGTGGGTGGGGGTGGGGGGGGGGGTTTAGCCCCCCTTTCAGAACACAATAGCTCAGCGGAGGAGATCACTGTACTAACATCTGGGTGAGAATTCTCAGACTTTTTACTTATCTTTCTTGAAGATTTACTGCAGTGCATTATAACACACAGCATAACTCTTTTAAAAGACCCAAGCAAATCAAGCAAGTTTGTAAATCTAAACTTTTCCTTTCTCTTGCTGCTCCTGGAGAGCTTTGGTAAAACCCACAACAGCCAAACCAATTAATACTTTTTGCTTGATGACTTCTATAGGAACCTTGCTAGATATGTATGCTTCTAGCCTCCTATAGGGTGGCACAATGTCTAAGCACATGCACTGGTTACCTGGGGGAAGACATCTTGGGTGTAACAATGGGATAGGATATCTTCCTCTCCTCTTTCTTTTTAACTGTTGCTTTGCCAGATGTTTTCTCCTGGAAAACAACCGGACTACAGGAATAATTGTTTAAGGACAGCAGGCTGCTGAGAACGGGTCAGGCAGGTTTGATGACCAACATAAAAGATTATATATTTTTTTATTTTTATCAAGAAGCTCATTCTTTAATATTTTGAATTATTCCGTTTCATTTTGTATCACTAAACACAATGGCATTCTTTGCTAGGTTTTCTTTGAAATACAATCCCTGTATGTAAAGTCATAGGATATGATTAAGAAAAATAACTTTCTGAGGAACACTTGATATGTTCGTACTAAATGTAGTTTGAAAGAATCAGGGCATCTTGTTGAAAAAGTGTCAAAAATGAAGACAAGGATGTAAAAAAAAGAAAGATGCAGACGGTGATCAAATAAAACAAGCAAAGAATGTGAAATAAGGATTAAAAGGATTTAGATGAATAATAGCTAATGTGATTCCGACATCGCTGAAAGCTGAACTCCAGGCAAGCATCTATGGAAATGATTCCACCTGACAAAGGATTTGTTATTGCGTTCAGCCGATCTTGTGATCCAAAAACCTGTGCCAGGTGGCATAGCCAGGTCCAGGACTTCATTTCATACTATGCTGTTAGGAAATAGTCCTTGCTCCAGGACCCAGCCCAGCCTGGTGGGTGAGCTGCATCAATCAGCACATTATGGGCTTGTGTACACTGACATTGCCCTATGAAGAGAGATCCACGGTGGATCGCTTTTTAGAGAGCATTTGACAGGAGGCGAAGAGGCGTGATGTCACCTCCTCACCTTCTGTTTTAACCCTTAAACGCATGCACCACCATTGCATTGCTGGGTGGTTGAATGGGTTGTGCGTAGCAGATGGTACTGCCTGCCGAATGGGACAGGGAGGATCATTTCTACAATTTTTAGTAATGGCATGCTGATAGTTGTGCATGTGCAGCTCAGTGTGCAGTCTTAGGCCCCTTTCACACTGGGGCGGGAGCGGTGTCGGCGGTAAAGCGGCGATACATTTAGCGCCACTTTACCGTTGTTTTAGCGGCGGTATGCGGCCACTAGCAGGCCAGTTTTAACCTCTGCTAGTGGGTGAAAAAGGGTATAGCCGTGTTGCCCCATTGATTTCAATGGGTAGAAGCAGTTTAGGAGCAGTGAATACACCGCTCCTTCACTGCTCCAAAGATGCGGCTAGCAGGACTTTTTTCACCATCCTGCTAGTGCACCGCTCCAGTGTGAAAGCCCTCCGATGTGAAAGCCTCCCCCCCCCCCCCAAAAAAATATAAAAAGTCCATATTTGTGCTTACCAGTCCACGCTTCAATCTTTACTCAAGACCCTTCATCTGATTAATGCTTCTTAATGGAGTATACAGTATATACTTATCCCCCTTTTATATCATTGTTAGTTTTCCTCAGTTTCAATAGTTTAATCAAGTGATTGTTCAGACAGGTTGGAAACTAGCCACCAATGCCAAATTTTTAGGAATTTTAGGAAACACTCTTTTGGCAAATGCAAACGAAAAACTAATTGTCACGAAAATACAAAAATCCGAAAGAACAAAAAACTATTCAACCTATGAGTTTAATGAATCAATTACCTTTGGATAATTTTGCATTTGTATTTTCTATTATAATTAAAATATTAACTATTATTATAGTTTTTAATTATTATTATTATTAGTATTATTATTATTATTATTTATTATTATAAATCAATAAATTATAGGTAAAATAGCTGAAGTAAGTAATTCTATTCAGGTCTCTGCGCCATAGCAGCTAATTTGGGATAGATTCGATTAAATTTTTATTGGAACGTCCTTTCAAATTCAAAGTAACTGTTTTAGTAATAATATAATTTAAAGTGGAGGGCCACCCTGAAAAAAAAAAATATTAAAAATTACAAAAAAATCTAAAAAAAATAAAAATAATTTTTTTATTTTTTTTTACTTACCAGAAGTGCCTGTTGCTAGGCACATAATCCTAATCTTCCTCTTCCTCCTCCGCGGAGATCTTCTTTCTTCTCTCCTCCGTGCGGCGTCTTCTGGGTAATGGATCACGCTGTGTTCTGGGAACTGTGTGTTCCAGAACACAGCGCGTCCCATTCACAAAGCGCTGCGTGACTCGCGCATGCGCAGTAGGAAACGGGCAGTGAAGCCGTAAGGCTCCACTGCCTGTTTCCCTTACAAGGAATGGCGGCGCCGGGACCCGAGAGCCGAGGGACGGGTCGGCCTCGGGCGGCCGACATCGCGGGCGCCCTGGACAGGTAAGTGGGCTGATTAAGTCAGCAGCTGCAGTGTTTGCAGCTGCTGACTTTTTTTTTTTTAAACGGCCCTCCTCTTTAATAATATAGTATACTATAGTAATAGTATATTTTTAATAGTAATAATTTAATAGTACTGCTTTAAGTAACCCCTTTTACACTGGGGCAGTGCGGGCATTAGCGGTAAAGCGCCGATAGTTTTAGTGTCTCTTTACTGCTGTTATAGCGGCACTACTCTTCTGTTAGCGGGGTGCTTTTAACCTTTGCTAGTGACCGAAGAAAGGGTTAATAGTGCCCGTGTTGCAGTGCTGCCAAATCGCTTTGCAGGCGCTTCGACAGCGCTGCCCATTCATTTCAATGGGCAGGGCATTTGGGGAGTGGTGTATACACCACTCCTGCACTGCTCCAAAGATGATGCTTATAGGACTTTTTTTCTCATCCTGCAAGCGCACCGCCCCAATATGGGAGCACGCGGGGATTTCACACTGGGGTTGCTTGAGAGGAGCTTTTCAGGCACTTTACAGGCGCTATTTTTAGAGCTAAAACGCCTGAAAAGTGCCTCAGTGTGAAAGGGGTCTTAGTGAACTTAACAAATACGAATGCATCCAAAGTTATGAATGATCTGAAGTAAGGAATGCCGATCATAACGAATGACCGATAAATAAAAATTGAAAAAATGAAGTTAAAACGAAACACATTTTTCGGTAGTGCACATGTCTATTGACTAACAGACTAAACTCAAACTCCAGCTAGACACTTTTAAGTAGTTACAGCAACATTTTTGTTTTCTTTTTTGGAATAAAGTTTTTACATAAAAATGAATAAAAGCCGATCATTGTGTGCTCCCCTCTCAGAGTTCAATGTTTCTACCCGCTAACTGTCACTTTTGCAAGACATATTGGAGGAAGCTGGAAAAAATGACTTACTGTCTGTATCACCAGGTGAAAATAAAGAAAAAAAAAGGCTAGAAAAAAGAAAACGAATGCAGCCTAAGAACTGGTAAGCTACAACATAATAAATATTTGTTTTTTGGGTTTAGTATTGCTTTTATATCTCTGCTGCAGACTCTCCTGGTCCACTATCACTACCAGGTCCGTGTAATCATTAATGCAGCAGTGTCTGGGACATTCTCCGACAGGACCTATTCTGTGATTGATGTCTCGATTTGGAGCTGGCTGGACAATTAGTTGCAATATTTAAAGTCTTTATTTTGGCATATCATACAATATAATCAGGCCATGTAACTGTTGATCATGACCTCTAATTATGGTGCTCAACCTGTTCCATGAAAAGATATGGCAGGTTAATTAGATACCATGTGTCCTCCTTGGTTCTCTAGAAATTGGATAATGCACAATGTCTGGAATAGTTAGACTTCATTGCATAGATTGATTTACTTGACAGCGATCGCACAGCTGCCACATTATGACAGACTTGAAGCAGCACTTATCTCTCCCAACTATCTTTTAAAGGAAATGATTGACTTGCTTTCATAACAGGATCCTAAGCAGTCTAAAAAGTTTTTTTTAAGTGTCCATAAATATTATATTCTAATACAATATGGAAAATGACAGCTGGAGGAGGAAAGTTGAAACTCCAGTTGGTTGCCGTGGGGCGATACAGACATCTTTATTTCAAGCACTTTGATAAATAAGACCTTAGAAAAGATATGGGATCTTTGCAAATGACCAGAATCTTAGAATCTGTGTTTGCTCTCTGTGGTAATGCCCAGCTACCCATGTCTTTTGTTACCAAATGCTTGAAAACTGGCCTTGAAAATTGGCTCTTTAGACTTCAATGAGGGTTGGCTACTATATTTTGGCATTTGTAGATTTTGTGTTGGGTCCGCACTTTCTCCGGCAAATGGATTCCAGTTTGCTCAAGAAAAGGGAAAGACCCCACCTCAGTTTTTCCCCCTCTGCAGGGGCTCATTTACAATTGCAGCACCTCTGAAAAGCAATCCGCATGTCGCGGTCAGGGGTTGGACTAGGAGATCAGTAGCTATAGCAGTAGAGAGACTTCCACCAACCAGTCGGATAAGAGAACAAGCAGGTCTGGCAAATGGCACAGGCTCACTGGAGGTGTGGGATCTACGCACTAACCGGTGTTAACCAGTGCACCTGATGGTGGAAATGGGTTTTGCTGCATGTTAGTACCAGGTGGTGGTCCTCAGGATCGCAGATATAGCATGTGGTGATAAAGCAGAAGCATAGTCAGTAAACAAGCCAAAGGACAGTAACGAAATGGTAGCAATGATACAGATGGCAGCAGGACTCACAAGATTTAGTTGATTTACTAAAACTGAAGAATGCTAAATCTGGTGTGGCTCTGCAGTAAAACGGCTTCCAGGTTTTTGGTCAAAGCTTAACTGAATAAGTTGATGTTAGAAGCTGATTGGCTACAACGCGCAGCTGCACCAAATTTTGCACTCTCCGGTTTTAGTAAATCAACTCCATTGCCTGGAGAGGGCACAATATTCTGGGAAACAGGAAATTCAAAGGCATGGCTTAAATAGGAAGTTCATGGGAGGAACAGAGGGTTCAAGGTTCAAGAGAAACCAGACAAAAGGCAAGGATTTCTAATATATCAGGCAGGGAGCTGTCCAGCATTTCAGTGGCTCAGCAAGAAGAGATAAAGCCAGACACAGTATATGTTGCAGGTTCATATCAGGACCCTGACGCTGTGATCTGATCCCTTTTTAGAGGTGTTTTACAAATAGTGAGGAGGTGGTATGTATTTGTATTCAGCCCTCCTTTGTAGAACCACCTTTCCCTGCAATTAAAGCTGCAAGTCTTTTTGGGGATGACTGTACCAGTTTTGCACATCTAGAGAGTGACATTTTTGCCCATTCTTCTTTGTAAAATAGCTCAAGCTCTGTCAGATTGGATGGAGAGCGTCTGTGAACAGCAATTTTTAAGTCTTGCCACAGATTCTCATTGGATTTAGTTCTGGACTTTGACTGGGTCATTCTAACACATGAATATGCTTTGATCTAAACCATTTCATTGTAGCTCTGGCTGTATGTTTAAAATCGTTGTCCTGCTAGAAGATGAACCTCCACCCCAGTCTCTTGCAGACTCTAATGGCGCGTACACACTATTGGAATTGTCGTTGAAAAAAGCTCTGATGGTTTTCCCGACGGAATTCCGCTCAAGCTGTCTTACCTACACATGGTCCCACAAAATTCCGATAGTTTAGAACGTGGTGACGTACAACACGTACGATGGGACTAGAAAAAGGAAGTTCAATAGCCAGTAGCCAATAGCTTCCATCTCGTATTTGATTTTTGGCGTGTCGAAATTGCACACACAAGTTTGGAATTTCCGATAGAAAGTTTTTCCGACTGGAAAATTGAGAACATGCTATCAATTTTTGGCTATCCAATTTTTTCAGACAGCTAAATTCCAATGAAGCATACACACGGTCGCATTTTCAGATGAAAAGCTCTCATCAGTCTTTTTCTGGCCGGAATTCCAATCGTGTGTACAGGTTTTCTTCTAAGATTGCCCTGTATTTGGCTCCATCCATCTTTCCATCAACTCTGGCCAGCTTCCCTATCCCTGCTGAACAAAAAGATCCCTACAACATGATGATGCCACCACATGTTTCACGGTGGGAATGGTGTGTTCAGGGTGATGTATATTAGTTAGTTTTCCGTGACACATAGCGTTTTGCTTTTAGCCCAAAAAGTTAAATTTTGGTCTCGCCTGACCAGAGCACCTCCACATCTTCCACATGTTTCCACACACGGCTTCTCGCAAACTGCAAACAGGACTCCTTATGGATTTCTTTCAACAATGGCTTTCTTCTTGCCACTTTTCCATAAAGGCCAGATTTGTGGAGTGCACGACTGAAGCCCCATACACACTATCAGTTTTTCTGTTGAGTTTTTCCTTCAGGTTTACCAAAACCATGTAGTGCAAGAGCCTGCCTGATTGCATACCAATTGAAACTCCTAAGGTTTGACCTCCTATTATATGGTTTTGGTAAATCTGAAGGAAAAACTCAGCAGAAAAAACTGATAGTGTGTATGGGGCTTTATAGTTGTCCTGTGGACAGATTCTCCTACCTGAGCTGTGGATCTCTGCAGCTCCTCCAGAGTTACCATGGGCCTCTTGGCTGTTTCTCTGATGAATGCTCTCCTTGCCCGGCCTGTAGGTTTGAAGTTGTGTCATACTCTTTCCATTTTCGGATGATGGATGGAACAGTATTCCATGAGATGTTCAAAGCTTTGGCTATTTTTTATAACCTAACCCTACTTTAAACTTACCAACAACGTTATCCCTGACCTGTCTGGTGTGTTACTTGGCCTTCACGATGCTGTTTGTTCATTGAGGCTCTCTAACAAACCTCTGAGGGCGTCACAGAACAGCTGTATTTATACTGAGATTAAATTACACACAGATGGACTCTATTTACTAGGCAATTGGTTCCATTAGAATTTAGTTAGGGATATCAGAATAAAGGGGGCTGAATAGAAATATACGCCACACTTTTCAGATATTTATTTGTAAAAAAATATTGAAAACCATTTATCATTTTCCTTTCACTTCATAATTATGACTTTGTGTTGGTCTATCACATAAAATCCCAATAAAATACATTTTGGTTATAACATGGGGGTATGAATATTTTCCCAAGGCACTGTAAGTGTCTGCTGCAATGCTCATGTATTGATAGGGAGAGAGTATAGAGTGAGCCAAGGGGTGACCACTGGCCCAGAGTAGAACGGTGGTGAGTCCAAGCTGTGCTGCCTGAGGACCTGGCAGGGGCACATGCATCATAAGACTGACTGGACGGAATTACAAGTCACTTGGCAATGACAAGTAAAAACAGCCCCCATATTTTTATTTCAAGGGTGTATTTTATTTCTTGCCTAGAGTTCAGTTTTATGCTAGATTGCCATCGAAGATTATCTTAATTGTAGACTCCACTTAATTTTGTAGGATTTGGAAGGTTTCAAATTTTTTTGTTCTACGGAGTATCATAACGTTTATGAAAATCTTCTGTTACAAGGCTAACAAACACTGGCACTTCCACCTCTGTATCCAGCAGATTAGTCACACAAGGGGATATTTCTGTCCCTTCAGCAAACCAGTCAGCAGGTACACCAGCCAAAACCTGACAACAATGTTTGTAGAGGAATCAGCTGCCTATCGGCCCTCTCGGGCCTAAATCTGGCTGCCGATTCAGAGGAAATAAAGGAGACTATAATGGAAACAGGTGGGGTTTATTAATTAATTCACATATGTTGGAGTGTATCACTTTCAGGCAATGAAATGTGTTTTTTAATTAAAGAAGAACCCCAAATAACACATGAATTCTGTGATTAATATTTAAAGTGAAAGCATAATTTACCTACAGCTGTTTTTTGGAGTAGAAGTAAAATGCTGTCCAAAAATGTTTGGGGTTTGCAGCAAGAAATACCGGCAGTAACTATCCACATCTTGCTTTTGGCTCTTCCAGGGCACCTTTCTCATCTACTCCTTTTAATGACTGGGGAGGTTAAATCACTCATTAATTTTGCAGGATTTAAAATGGTTGTAAGCCCTTACATATACTCACTGAAGTGACTGGCCACAGAGATGAAGTAAATCATCCAACATAAGTTGTACCTGTTTATCTACGGCCCTCTCTCCACTACAGTATCTATCCTAAAGCACACATACACAACACTTATTCAGCTCCAGTAGGCAAGGATCTGACATCACACACTGCAGAGCAATGAGCTGAGTGTAATCTGAGACCCAAGTGGGTGTTGATAAACGGGGAGTACTCGGAATGGTCAGGGGTGGGTAGTGGGGTCCCCCAGGGTTCTGTGCTGGGATCAATCCTGTTTAATTTGTTCATAAACAACCTGGAGGATGGGGTAAACAGTTCAATCTCTGTATTTGCGGACAATACTAAGGTAAGCAGGGCAATAACTTCTCCGCAGGATGTGGAAACCTTGCAAAAAGGTATGAAACAAATTAATGGGGTGGGCAACTACATGGCAAATGAGGTTCAGTGTAGAAAAATGTAAAATAATACATTTGGGTGGCAAAAATATGAATGCAATCTACACTGGGGGGAGAACCTCTGGGGGAATCTAGGATGGAAAAGGACCTGGGGGTCCTAGTAGATTACAGGCTTAGCAGTTGCATGCAATGCCAAGCTGCTGCTAACAAAGCAAACAGAATATTGGCATTAAAAAGGAAATTAACTTCAGAGATAGAACGATAATTCTCCTGCTCTACAAGACTCTGGTCTGACTGCACCTAGAGTATGCTGTCCAGTTCTGGGCACCAGTCCTCAGGAAGGATGTACTGGAAATGGAGCGAGTACAAAGAAGGGCAACAAAGCTAATAAAGGGTCTGGAAGATATTAGTTATGAGGAAAGGTTGCGAGCACTGAACTTATTCTCTCTGGAGAAGAGACGCTTGACAGGGGATATGATTTAAATATACAAATACCGTACTGGGGACCCCACAATAGGGATAAAACTTTTTTGTTGTTTCCAATTAGAAGGGCAAAGATCAAGCCATAGATCAGGGATATTCAAACTACGGCCACCCAGCTGTTGCGGAACTACACGTCCCATGAGGCATTGTGAAACTCTCACATTCACAGACATGACTAAGCATGATGGGAATTGTAGTTGGTGAACAACTGGGGGGGCCATGGTTTGAAAACCCCTGTCCTAGATTGTTGCTTGGGCCAGTGCTGGATTGTGGAACTTCGCCCTGAAGGGAAAACTCTGCTTTGTGTCCTCTTCCCCCCTCCTATCACTTTTGGAGATTTCTTTTTGTTGGGGGTGGGGGGGTGGGTAGGTACCGGCTCCCCTTTTCTGGTTGGATCAGAAGTTCTCCTCCCCCTTGCCCACAACCTCTTGTGACATGTCACAGGTCTCATGAGACTGCGGGACCATTCATACAGTGCAGTGCACATGCGCAGTAGGAAGCCAGCTGTGAAGTCGTAAGGAGTCAAAGCCGGCTTCCTGCTCAAAGCACTAATATTGTAACGCTCTGGAGACTCTCACAAATCTTGGGTGCCGGCGTCAGGAGAGTCCATCCCAGCTCATGTATAAACATGGAAAGAAGAAAGATAAGATGTCGCACTGTCGAGCAAACAACTCAAGTGTAGAAGGTGAAAGTGGCTTCAGCCTGGCTCCTCCCAGGCCACACCCTCTGGGGAGTTCTGCACAACCCACAGGGCCTAATCATAGAAGTTTCTAGAATTATTTCTTCTCCTGTGTTGCTGCCCTTTTATTGCCCTTTTATTGTGTATTACTGCAGCACATGCTAATGCTTGATTGTTGGTAAGTTACATCGCCATTCATGCAGTGCAGTGTGCTAGATGAATGAATGGACTGCTTTAACACAACGTGCCTTAATGTGTAATGACACAATGGGGTTGTTTTACTAAAACTGGAGAGTGCAAAATCTGGTGCAGCTCTACATAGAGAGATATCATTTTGCCCCTGTACAAATCATTAGTAAGACCTCATCTGGAATATGCAGTTCAGTTTTAGGCACCAGTTCTCAAAATGGATATCGGGGAACTGGAGAAAGTGCAGAGAAGGGCAACCAAACTGATAAGAGGCACGGAGGAGCTCAGCTATGAGGAAAGATTAGAGTAACTTTATTTAATCTCTCCTGAGAAGAGGAGATTAAGGGGGGATATGGTCAACATGTATAAATAGATAAGTGGTCCATATAGTGAACTTGGTGTTGAGTTATTCACTTTAGGGTCAACACAGTGAACAAGGGGGCACTCTTTGCGCCTAGAGGAAAAGAGATTTAATCTCCAAATATGGAAAGGTTTCTTAACAGTAAGAGCTGTGAAAATGTGGAGTAGATTCCCTATAGAGGTGGTTTTGGCCAGCTCAGTAGATTGCTTTAAGAAAGGCCTGGATTCTTTCCCAAATGTACAGTGGTGTGAAAAAGTGTTTGCCCCCTTCCTCATTTCCTGTTCCTTTGCATGTTTGTCACACTTAAGTGTTTCGGAACATCAAACCAATTTAAACAATAGTCAAGGACAACACAAGTAAACACAAAATGCAATTTGTAAATGAAGGTGTTTATTATTAAAGGTGAAAAAAAATCCAAACCATCATGGCCCTGTGTGAAAAAGTGATTGCCCCCTAAACCTAATAACTGGTTGGGCCCCTCTTAGCAGCAACAACTGCAACCAAGCATTTGCGATAACGTGCAATGAGGCTTTTACAGCGTCCTGGAGGAATTTTGGCCCACTCATCTTTGCAGAATTGTCCTAATTCAGTTACATTAGAGGGTTTTCGAGCATGAACGGCCTTTTTAAGGTCATACCACAACATCTCAATAGGATTCAGGTCAGGACTTTGGCTAGGCCACTCCAAAGTCTTCATTTTGTTTTTCTTCAGCCATTCGGTGGTGGACTTGCTGGTGTGTTTAGGATCATTGTCCTGCTGCAGAACCCAAGTTCGTTTCAGCTTGAGTACACGAACAGATGGTCGGACATTCTCCTTCAGGATCTCTTGGTAGACAGCAGAATTCATAGTTCCTTTTATCACGGCAAGTCTTCCAGGTCCTGAAGCAGCAAAACAGACCCAGACCATCACACTACCACCACCATATTTTACTGTTGGTATGATGTTCTTTTTATGAAATGCAGTGTTCCTTCTACGCCAGATATACTTGGACACACACCTTCCAAAGAGTTCCACTTTTGTCTCATCGGTCCACAGAATGTTGTCCCAAAAGTCTTGGGGATCATCAAGATGTGTTGTGGAGAAATTGAGACGAGCTTTGATGTTCTTTTTGCTCAGAAGTGGTTTTCTCCTTGGAACTCTGCCATGCAGGCCATTTTTGCCCAGTCTTTTTCCTGATGGTGGAGGCATGAACGCTGACCTTAACTGAGGCAAGTGAGGCCTGCAGTTCCTTGGACGTTGTTGTGGGGTCTTTTGTGACCTCTTGGATGAGTCGTCGCTGCGCTCTTGGGGTAATTTTGGGCGGCCGGCCACTCCTGGGAAGGTTCACCACTGTTCCATGTCTTCGCCATTTGTGGATAATGGCTCTCACTGTGGTTCGCTGGATTCCCAAAGCTTTGGAAATGGCTTTATAACCCTTTCCAGACTGATAGATCTCAATTACTTTCTTTCTCAATTGTTCCTGAATTTCTTTGGGTCTCGGCATGATGTGTAGCTTTTAAGGATCTTCTGGTGGACCTTACTGTGTCAAGCAGCTCCTATTTAAGTGATGCCTTGATTGTGAACAGGTGTGGCAATAATCAGGCCTGGGTGTGGCTAGAGAAATTGAACTCAGGTGTGGACAACCACAGTTATAGTATGTTTTAACAATGGGGGCAATCACTTTTTCACACAGGGCCATGATGGTTTGGATTTTTTTTCACCTTTAATAATAAACACCTTCATTTACAAATTGCATTTTGTGTTTACTTGTGTTGTCCTTGACTGTTGTTTAAATTGGTTTGATGTTCCGAAACACTTAAGTGTGACAAACATGCAAAGGAACAGGAAATGAGGAAGGGGGCAAACACTTTTTCACACCACTGTACATAATATAACTGGGTACTACAATTTATAGGTAAGGTTGATCCAGGGAAAATCTGATTGCCTCTCGGGGGACCAGGAAGGAATTTTTCCCCTGCTGTAGCAAATTGGATCATGCTCTGCTGGTTTTTTTTTTTTTTTGCCTTCCTCTGGATCAACGGTGGGTATAGGATTGTGTATATGGGATTGTATGATATTATTATTTATTTATTTATTTTTATGGTTGAACTAGATGGACTTGTATCTTTTTTCAACCTGACTAACTATATAACTATGTGACTATGGACTGTGGGATTTGTGGATAGCATGGTGCAGAGCAGATGACTGCAACTAACATGCACTGCACTTTCCAAACAAAGTGAGAGGGAAAAAGAAGAGGTTCGGAAGCTCACGTAGAATATTATAAGGAGGCAGAAGAACACATCAAGAAAGGATTTAATGAAAAATAGTTTACAGGGACAATAAGTAGTGAATGTGTTGATTATTTTTGGAGAAAAAGGATATTGTTTAGTGTCGCTTTATGAACTGCTTGTAATGATAAAGTGGAGCTTTTCTGAAAAAAATTAAATGTTGCTGTAAACTGTATGGTAGCACAGGGACTTCTCCAGGTTAAATCCCAACCAAGACATTATCTGCATGGGGTTTGCATATTCTCCCTGTGAGTGTGTGATAAGTTACCTGGCTCCAGTGATGAGCTCAGGCAGGTTCAGACACAAGTCTGAACCTCTAGGAGCTGTCCCACGAGGAAGCGTTCAAAGCTGAGAGCCAATCAGGGTGCTAGAATCATTCCCTACTCTGCAGCCACATGCATACACATTCTCTGCATACCTGAAACTGCAGTATGGGGAATGTTCGAATGCATTTGAACTCATCCCTAATTGGTTCCTGTCTAAATGGTCCCTAGTATGTGTATGTATGCATGGGAGTTAGGGACCTTAAATTGTAAGCTCCTTGAGGGCAGGTGTAGGTGGGTGCAGCGTGGTGCTGAAACAGTAATCCCTTGTACACGCGGTAGGAGATTCCGACAACCAAATCCGTCGGATTTTGTCCATCGGATTTTGTCCGACGGATCTTGTCCGAAACTGCATACACACGGTCGGACAAAGTTGTCGGAAAATCCGATCTTTCAGAACGTGATGACGTAATTTCCTTACGATGGGACTACGTTCAGGCTAGTAGCCAATAGCTTTGATATAGGAATTTGATCTGAGCATGCGTGGCACTTTGTCCGATCGGAATTCTCTACACATGATCGGAGTATGTCCTATCGGAGCATTTTGTTGGAAAATATTTCTGGCAACTTGGAAAATTTGGTCCGACGGATATTCCGACGGAAACAGTCCGATGCAGACCACACACAGTTGGAATATCCAACAAAACGCTCCGATCGGACACATTCCGACGGAATCTCCGACCGTGTGTACAAGGGCTTAGACACATGCAGTCTAGATGCATGTAGAAATAGAAATAAACCAGATTAGCATCCAACTGAATCGCTACCCCAGTGACCCAGGAAACCATAGAGGGACCATGTTCCTCCTGACTTCTTCTTTCTCTGTACTGCTGCTGGGATTGAGCGCCACCTGCAGTGGAGAAAATGCACCTGCCTACACAGGGACTGATGGGAATATGCAATATGTAAAGTGCTGCATAAAATGGCAGTTCTAAATAAATATATGTATGATTCCGCACTAGGATTAAAGTGTATCAAAAATATAATAAGCAAACAAAAAGAAAGCAGCTATTACAGGTTAACAGATACAAAACCTTCAACAAACTTCAATGCACAATGTGCAGAGCTATCATAAAAAAGTGAAACAGTAATTCATGAAATATGTATAAATAAAAAGGACCAAAAAAATCCATTAATAGAGGCAATCAGTGTTCAAGTCCTCAAAAGTGCAGAACGTGTTCCAAACTCCAAAAGGGCACCAAAAGGGAACTAACTCCAGAAAGGGCACCCCAAAGATCCAGGAGAAATGATAATGAGATTGGGTGATTACCGGATTCAGATGGCTTTCAAACAAATGAAATGTCATCAGTGCTTTAGGGATGGTGCCCAAACAAACCCACAGGGAATCATGGACTAGTACTATGATCGCCGGCCCAATTCCAGCTCCACTTTCATTGAGCAGGGACATGTAAAACACAAGCACTCATAGTGTGGTATGTCCTTATATAAAATGTATATGAATAAAAGAATTCACTCACATTTGATAATAAAATGAACCAGCATCAAGTAGCATTAAGCTGCAGCAGTAAAGCCATCCACCGAATGCCCTTCCCGGCAGGCAGCCATTGTGCCCGGTGATGTCACGTTAGGCACCTCCCAGCTCATGTCGTCATAAGTTTGACATTGTCATATGTTGCAGAAGGTGTTTCCAAATTCCAAAAGGGAACTAACTCCAGAAGGGGCACCCCAAAGATCCAGGAGAAATGAGATTGGGTGCTTACCGGACTCAGGTGGCTTTCAAACAAATGAAAAGCCAGCAGTGCTTTAGGGATAGTCCCCAAACAAACCCACAGTGAATGATGGAATAGCACTATGATCGCCAACCCAATTCCAACTCCACTTTCATTCAGTAGGGACATGTAAAGCACAAGCACTCATAGTGTAGTATGTTTTTATATAAAATTTACATGAATAAATGAATTCACTCACATTTGATATAAAATGAACCAGCATCAAAAAGCATTAAGCTACAACAGTAAAACCATCCACAGCATGCTCCTACTGGCCAGCAGCTGTTAGGCACCACCCAGCACGTTTCGTCATATGTTTGACATTGTCAGGGCGTGGATCATCCTCAAAGCGCTGCTTGATTTTCATTTGTTTGAAAGTCCAGTAAGCACCCAACCTCAGTGTCATTTCTCCTGGATCTTTGGGGTGCCCCTTCTGGAATTAGTTCCTTTTTGGAATTTGGAAACACCTTCTGCACCTTTGAAGTGCTATATAAATACCCGTAATAAATAAATAATATTGTGGCATGCCAAGAATTGAATCATATATATCTGTGAAGTTGATGAAAGGGTCCACTTTAGGTGAACCTGTTGCTTTGCCCTGCATGGGTAAACCACCAATTTTACTTTAGGACTTTTTTTTTTTTTTTCATGTGAAGGGTGCATCCTAAAACAAAACGCAAACACATGCAACAACCTCTTCCATGTGTGTTGCCAAATGTTTCTGTCTTGCCTACAGTAATGTAGATTCACCTCTAGTTTAAATGTATCATCAAGCTACCTTGCCTTTGGATTCCCTTGAGCGGCTAACCATTGAACAATTGATAGAAGCAGACTTCGGTAGACGTAGCCAAATTCTTACAGAGACGTCTTCGCGCCTTGAAAACACTGCTGAAACGCCCAATTTAGAGGGAGATTAGATTTTTGGCCTCTCCACCTGTGCCAATCATTTTTTTTTTTTTTACCAAAAATAATCCACTCTATATATTTTACATTTCAAATTACGCCCTCTTGGGGATTCCCCCCCGAAAAACCAGCTTGTAACTTATTATATCCAGAAACATACTTAGTGTGTTATTTCACAGAACAAACACTTAAGCACATCTGCAAAAATCAAACTGGCTGCCAGTAGTACTTAACGGAATTTGGCTCTCGTGTTTTACAGGAAACAGGAATTTTTTTCGAAACCCAGTCTTTTTTTTTTTCTTCTTCTCTGTGTTCAGCAAAAATAATTAATACACCAGGTCATGTTTAGCACTGCCAGTTGTGTGTTCATTACATTATAATTTCAAAGCTTGTTCCGTGTGTTAAAAGTCACTGGCTGCTGCGTCGCACTCTCCTCCTTTTTAGTCGTGTAGGTTTATACCGAGTCTGTGAATATTCATGTCTGCGAAAAATAATAACAGTATTATTGTTGCAGAAATCTACAGGGAAGCTATCTGCCAGCAAGAGATTATTTAAAGCAGTTTCTCCGATCGGCACTCTTCTCCTCCCCTCCCTCCTGCAAAAAAAAAAAAAAAAAAATCCTTGTAGAAAACGAAGCAATTTTTTTTTTTCTAAAGCTGTGTTTCCAAGGATAAAATCTTACTTGCAAAGGTTCTTATTACACATCTATACCCTTAAGCTGCAGAGATGACACTGCTTGCTTACAGGTGGTAGGAGTGAAAAAGCAAGCACGACGCAGAGGCCCCCAAAGTCTCAAGTCAGTGCAATCATCTTCAACTCCCAAATTGTCCTAGAAGGGGAATGGCACAGGATTTGTCTTAGGCTGTTTGGCCAAACTGGGGCACAGATGGGATAATGACTTTTACAAACAGCATTTTGATGAGAGGAGGGGAGAAGGAATCGTATGTAAAATGCACAAAGGCTGCATAAATACACTGATGCCTGCAGCTGGAACAAACTAAAAAGATGTTTAATAATTTAGAACCAAGCAGGCAGGGCCTGTGCAGCTGTTGTGTGCAGGCGACCATGAAAGGCTTCCATTTGACAGCTGGCTTCATCTTTCCCCAGTTGCTACGTGGAGAAGAGAATGCAGATTTGGGATTAGCCAATCCCTGGCACCCTTGCCCATCTGCCACAAAGACCCCTGTGCTCTGACTCCTCTCATTAGAAAATCACGTAGAAAAAAAAAAAATTACAATTAAAAAATAAATTAAAAAAAAACAAAAAACAAAAAACCCACACTCTCCTAAACATATGTATGCATCACTATCAGCCGTCAGCCATTGCGAGGGTCTGTTGACATTCCGCCAGTACATGTCTGCTGTCATTTGTGCTTCAGGGCAAGTTTTACATTTCACACATTTGCAGAAATACAAAATGCTGCTGGATGCAAACAATTCAGGGCCTAATTGGCTGAATTACTTTAATGTTACCTTGTGTCCCCCATCTGATTAACATTGCTCAGCTGGGAGCTCCAAGGGAGGAGGAGGACTAGAGGATCTGGAGGGCAGGTGAAGCTCTGTTGCCCGTAAATAGGAGATCCTCCTTAGCAAACTCCCAGCTGAGATCCGGCAGGCCTGTGCCAGACCGATAGCTGCTCGCAGTGATGCTGGGCCGTCGTGGTTTGTTTGAACTGCACAGAATAGAAGCACGGCAGCAGTTTTGGTTTCTCGGGTTTTAAAGGATGACTTTTTTATTTTTTTTATTTAATTAACCAAAAGGGTAAATTATTTTAAAATTAAAATAAAAGTAGTAATAAAAATACAAATAATAGAGCCTTTGTTTATTGAAAATTGAATTTATTGTGATACAGAGTAAGATGTTTATAAAACCCAAACTGAAAATTATGCAGTTTCACATAAAAAAAAAAATCAAAAATAAAATAAAATTACAACTCTTTGTTATAAAATTCTACTTTGCAAATGAATATACAAACCACAACACTTATTTTTTTATATTATAAATGCCCTGTGGTCTTGCATTGCCATTTTCTTTTTAACTTTTAAGATATGGGGGTTATTTACGAAAGGAAAATCCACTTTGCACTGGAAGTGCAGGTGGAAGTAAAGTCGCTGTAGATCCGAGGGGGACATGCAAAGAAAAAAAAAACAGCATTTTAGCTTGCACATGATTGGATGATAAAATCAGCAGAGCTTCCCCTCATTTCAGATCTTCCCCTTATGCTCTGTACACACGGTTGGACTTTGTGCGATCGGATCTTGTTGTCGTAAATTCCGATCGTGTGTTGGCTCCATCTGACTTTTTCCGTCTGAATTTCTGACACATAAAGTTTGAGAGCAGGAGCTAAAATTTTCCGACAACAAAATCCGATCGTTTAAATTTCGATCGTGTGTGGACAATTCCGACGGACAAAGTGCCACGCATGCTCAGAATAAATTACGAGACAAAAGCTATTGTCTACTGGCCCGTTTATAGTCCCATTGTACGTGTTCTATGTCACGCATTCAGAACGATCGGATTTTTCGACAACTTTGTGCGACAGTGTGTATGCTAGACAAGTTTGGGCCAAAATATGTTGGAAAAAATCTGATTTTGTCATCGCAAAGTCCGACTGTGTGTACAGGGCATAAGATTTAGAGAGACTGCACTTCCAAGTGCACTTGCAGTGCAAAGTGGATTTGCCTTTCGTAAATAACCCCCATGGTCTCAATACTCATTCATGTTTGTCTGTGCATTGTTCAGAAAGAAAAAATAAATAGTTGGCTTTCTAAAAAATGAGAACTATAGCATAGACCTTGGGAATAGTCAGTAAAGAGTTGTTACCCGTATGAACGGGTAATGTGCCAACTTTGGTTTTTAAAATTGGACCTATTTGTTAACATAAACATATGTCTTAGATTGTAAGCTCTCATGAGCAGGACCCTTGTAACCTTCTTGTATTGAATTGTAACGGTAATGTTTGCACAAACTATTGTATATAAATCCTGTGCAATAATAATGTTAACAGTCTGCCTATGATGGAGAAAGAGTCATAGCGGCCAAAATGTTTATTGTAGGGTTAACACTAGGATCCCTCCAAGTGTGCCAGCATAACCAAAAGCCACAACCTTTGGTCATGTGATGTCTTCCAAAAAGGGGAGGATCAGGACTTGTTAAAGTGGTTGTAAACCAGCTGAATTTTTTTTTCTCACCTGCAAAGGAAAAGGCATAATGAGCTAGTATGCACCTCATACTAGCTTATTATGAAATACTTACCTTAGAACGAGGCCCCGACATCTGTTCCGATCCACGCCGAGGGAGCTGACAAGAAACATACCCGTTTCTTCCGGCGCTGTGAGTGGCTGGAGCTGCAATATCGTCACTCTTCCCGGCAGGGTCCGGCGTCTGCCGGGCTTCCAGCCGAGAATCCCCTGTGCGCATGCGCCACTGCAGTCAGCGGCGCATTGCGAGGGGAATATCTCCTAAACCATACAGGTTTAGGAGATATTTTTTTACCTAGAGGTAAGACTTATTATAGGCTTTCCTGCAGGTAAAAGTCAAAAAATGACTTTACAACCACTTTAAGGACACGGCTTGCACGCAATAGGTGAGTTGGACCTTAAAGTAGAACTAAAGGCTGAAACTTTTTTTTTTCATTTCGGATAGAGTAAGGGAGGTTTATAACCCCTGTCTGTTTTTTCCCCCTGTATCCTATTGGGGAGATGTCCCAAGGAAAGCCCTGGAAACTTTGTCCCAATTAAAAGACATTCTACCTATACCTATTCTGGTGACAACCCAAAATTTGGAATTTTCTTTCACTCTCGGATTGTCTCTCTCATTCCTTAGAGATCGACCATGTGACCAAAATGCCTATGCCAGCCGTTCTCAACCATAGTTCCACGGAACCGTAGAGTTCTTCCAGAGGTTGCCAGGGGTTCCTTGAGCAATAAGCAATTTCAGCCTCTCAGATAATTAACTACTGACAATGTAATGGTCATTATTCCTTTCCCTTGCCCAGCACACTACTGTACAATGAGCTGCAGACATTGTAATTATTAGCAGAGGTACCTTGAGACCGAAAAGTTATTTCAATGATTCTTTCACAAAAAGAGGTTGAGAAAGACTGGCCTAGGCTCTTGGATATGTCAGCAGCATTGCATGGAGCCTGGAGCGGCATATCCAGAAGAGTGTTTAAACCCTTCTGTCAGTCTTCATTTATCTCTCCCAACAAGACAAGAGATTTACATTAACATCTTTTCCTGAACTATTAAAATATTGCTGTGCACTTTTCTTTTTCACAGTCATTATGGATCCTTCATTTAGTGCAATCCCCCTGGGCCCCTGAACTGTGCTGTAATGCCTACAGGAGAGCATACTAACATGTTTGTCAACGCAAGACATATGCAGTTCAACTCACAGCAGCCTCAGTAATGATGAAGGGAAATGTGCGGACTTTTGAGAAAAGTGTAAAAAAAGACCAGAAAAAGATAACAGTACAGTAAAAAAAAAAAAAAAAAATATGCCAAATAAAAAAAAAAAAATGCCAAAAAATATGTCAAATTATGTATTTTAGAATACAGAAGCACAGGAGAACATTTGTGAAAATCTTCTTCAAGGAATAGTAGTGATTTGTCCATAAATACTGTAGCTGCATTAGCCACCCAACAGAGTATTACCAAGTTTTGTAGTTGGGATATTTAGACCCATACACATATGCTAGGACCAATTTAGACACTAGCAACTAGCTTGCACATGATTGGATGATAATATCAGCAGATCTTCCCTTTATTTCAGATCTACTCCTTAGATTTAAAGCGACTGCACTCCCAAGTGCACTTTGCACTTATAGTACAATGGTAATCTGTTATTACCATTCAGCCTTCTTGCTTCACAATTCATGCTGAAGGAAACCCTATTATAATCATGAACCACTTTCAAGCCATCATGTCACAACCTTTTTTTTTCACGCTGCCTTTAGCATAATGTCTAGACAAAAAAAGGGTGAAATCATTTATTTTAAGGGATACCATTTAAGAAAAATATTGCTGATTTCTAGGATACTAATAATAATGACACACTTTTTATTACTAATTTTTAATCTATGTTGATGGCAGCGCACAATGTTATGGTCAACAGTGGAATGACCTACAATGAATTGCTATGTGTATCGTAATAGCCTCCCATGAGATGATTTACGGTATATGGTGGCACATACGTGATTGTTGCATGTGCAATTTATTTCATTAATGTATTTAGTCATATCATGGACTAAAAGACTTACTGTGTATGATTAAAAATTCACATAAGTGCCCTTCTTACATCTAGCAGATAATGGGTTGTCACAACCAGTCACATACGCCTTCTGTCTACTCTACTTATACTGCAATCTTCTACAACTGATCATAAGAGACTATGATGTAACCAATCACAATACAGGTCAATGATGAGAAACTTTGTCTGGCCATTCACAACAATCTCTGAGCCTACTACCAATCACATACAATTTATCTGCATGACTTGGTTCAATGCTCAACTCCGGTTAGCTGCACCTTTGGAGTATTCTGCAACTTTTAGGGTCCATTTACATGAGTGATGCACGTGCATTAAGGTGAATTATGCCAAACGTTAACGTGCATTGCATTAAGGCTGCCAATTGAAATGGGCTTCCAATGCACAAAAACATTTCAATTATTGGAATTGTCTATGGTGCATTGCCATGCATTGCAGCATATTGCAATGCATGTGTGTCCCCCCTCTGCCTTAGGGCATCAGAGTGCTATTCAAAATGAATAGCATTACAATGTACCCAATGCAGGTAACATGCAATGCAGTACACTGTGGTCATGTGAGTTCCCACACTAGTGTAAAAGTGGGTTAAGTAGAGATGGCGCTATAAATTTAAGATATAGATATAAAAGACTTTCCAAATAAGTAAATGTTAATTGTATTCCTTTATACCGTGAGTATATTTCTCCTCTGGTATACCACAATAGAAAATCCCGGTGAGTTCCCACACTGCTTCAATGTAAATCAGCTCACGAAAAAAATTATAATAATTTTATATATATATATATATATATATATATATATATATATATATATATATATATATATATATCTATATATATATATATATATATACTGTATCTATCTATATATATCTATATATATATATATATATATATATATATATATATATATATATATATATATATATATATATATACAGTGGTGTGAAAAAGTGTTTGCCCCCTTCCTCATTTCCTGTTCCTTTGCATGTTTGTCACACTTAAGTGTTTCGGAACATCAAACCAATTTAAACAATAGTCAAGGACAACACAAGTAAACACAAAATGCAATTTGTAAATGAAGGTGTTTATTATTAAAGGTGAAAAAAAATCCAAACCATCATGGCCCTGTGTGAAAAAGGGATTGCCCCCCTTGTTAAAACATACTATAACTGTGGTTGTCCACACCTGAGTTCAATTTCTCTAGCCACACCCAGGCCTGATTATTGCCACACCTGTTCACAATCAAGGCATCACTTAAATAGGAGCTGCTTGACACAGTAAGGTCCACCAGAAGATCCTTAAAAGCTACACATCATGCCGAGACCCAAAGAAATTCAGGAACAATTGAGAAAGAAAGTAATTGAGATCTATCAGTCTGGAAAGGGTTATAAAGCCATTTCCAAAGCTTTGGGAATCCAGCGAACCACAGTGAGAGCCATTATCCACAAATGGCGAAGACATGGAACAGTGGTGAACCTTCCCAGGAGTGGCCGGCCGCCCAAAATTACCCCAAGAGCGCAGCGACGACTCATCCAAGAGGTCACAAAAGACCCCACAACAACGTCCAAGGAACTGCAGGCCTCACTTGCCTCAGTTAAGGTCAGCGTTCATGCCTCCACCATCAGGAAAAGACTGGGCAAAAATGGCCTGCATGGCAGAGTTCCAAGGAGAAAACCACTGCTGAGCAAAAAGAACATCAAATCTCGTCTCAATTTCTCCACAACACATCTTGATGATCCCCAAGACTTTTGGGACAACATTCTGTGGACCTATGAGACAAAAGTGGAACTCTTTGGAAGGTGTGTGTCCAAGTATATCTGGCGTAGAAGGAACACTGCATTTCATAAAAAGAACATTATACCAACAGTAAAATATGGTGGTGGTAGTGTGATGGTCTGGGGCTGTTTTGCTGCTTCAGGACCTGGAAGACTTGCCGTGATAAAAGGAACTATGAATTCTGCTGTCTACCAAGAGATCCTGAAGGAGAATGTCCGACCATCTGTTCGTGTACTCAAGCTGAAACGAACTTGAGTTCTGCAGCAGGACAATGATCCTAAACACACCAGCAAGTCCACCACCGAATGGCTGAAGAAAAACAAAATGAAGACTTTGGAGTGGCCTAGCCAAAGTCCTGACCTGAATCCTATTGAGATGTTGTGGTATGACCTTAAAAAGGCCGTTCATGCTCGAAAACCCTCTAATGTAACTGAATTAGGACAATTCTGCAAAGATAAGTGGGCCAAAATTCCTCCAGGACGCTGTAAAAGCCTCATTGCACGTTATTGCAAACGCTTGGTTGCAGTTGTTGCTGCTAAGGGTGGCCCAACCAGTTATTAGGTTTAGGGGGCAATCACTTTTTCACACAGGGCCATGATGGTTTGGATTTTTTTTCACCTTTAATAATAAACACCTTCATTTACAAATTGCATTTTGTGTTTACTTGTGTTGTCCTTGACTATTGTTTAAATTGGTTTGATGTTCCGAAACACTTAAGTGTGACAAACATGCAAAGGAACAGGAAATGAGGAAGGGGGCAAACACTTTTTCACACCACTGTATATATATAGATACAGTATATATACATACAGTATCTCACAAAAGTGAGTACACCCCTCACTTTTTTTGTGAATATTTTATTATATCTTTTCATGTGACTAAAGAAATCGCACTTTATGTAAAGTAGTGAGTGTGCAGCTTGTATCAGCCATTTTCCCTCCCCGGTGTCATGTGACTCATTGGTGTTACAAGTTCTCAGGTGTGAATGGGGAGCAGGTGTGTTAAATTTGGTGTTATCTCTCTCACTCTCTCATACTGGTCACTGGAAGTTCAACATGGCACCTCATGGCAAAGAAGGATGATATGAAAAAAAGTATTGTTGCTTTACATAAAGATGGCTTAGGCTATAAGAAGATTGCCAGGGCCCTGAAACTGAACTGCAGCACGGTGGCCAATACTATACAGCGGTTTAACAGGACAGGTTCCACTCAGAACAGGCCTCACCGTGGTCAACCAAAGAATTTGAGTGCATGTACTCGGCATCATATCCAGAGGTTGTCTTTGCAAAATAGATGTATGATGCTGCCAGCATTGCTGCAGAGGCTGAAGGGGTGGGGGGTCAACCTGTCAGTGCTCAGACCATACCCCACACGCTACACCTAATTGGTCTGCAATGCTGTCGTCCCAGAAGGAATCCTCTTCTAAAAAGGCTGCACAAGAAAGCCTGCAGTTTGCTGAAGACAAGCAGACTAAGGACATGGATTACTGGAACCATGTCCTGTGATCTGATGAGACCAAGATAAACTTATTTGTCCAGATGGTGTCAAGCGTGTGTGGCGGCAACCAGGTGAGCAGTACAAAGACAAGTGTGTCTTACCTTATAGTCAAGCATGGTGGTGGGAGTGTCATGGTCTGCGGCTGCATGAGTGCTGCCAGCACTGGGGAGCTACAGTTCATTGAGAGAATCATGAATGCCAACATGTGCTGTGACATACTGATGATCCCCTCCCTTTAAAGACTGGCTGCAGGGGAGTATTCCAACATGATAATGACCCCAAACACACCTCCAAGATGACAACTGCCTTGCTAAAGAAGCTGAGGGTAAAGGTGATGGACTGGCTGAGCATGTCTCCAGACCTAAACCCTATTGAGCATCTGTGGGGCATCGTCAAACGGAAGGTGGAAGAGCTCAAGGTCTCTAACATCCACCAACTCTGTGATGTTGTCATGGAGGAGTGGAAGAGGACTCCACTGGCAACCTGTAAAGCTCTGGTGAACCCCATGCCCAAGAGGGTTAAGGCAGTGCTGGAAAATAATGGTGGCCACACAAAATATTGACACTTGGGGCCCAATTTGGACATTTTCACTTAGGGGTGTAGTCACTTTTGTTGCCAGCGGTTTAGAAATGAATGGCTGTATGTTGAGTTATTTTGAGGGGACAATAAATTTACACTGTTATACAAGTTGTACACTCACTATTTTACATTGTAGCAAAGTGTCATTGCTTTAACGTTATCACATGAAAAGATATAATAAAATATTTCCAAAAATGTGAGGGTGTACTCACTTTTGTGAGGTAATATATATATATATATATATATATATATATATATATATATATATATATATATATATATATATATATATATATATCTGCGGCCACCGATGAACAGGCCATAGACCCATAGACCAGCTGTTAAAGGCCAAACTGGAGCAAGGCTTCATCATAGGCCCCTTCACTCAGCCCCCTTTCAACACCTGGAGAGTTAGCCCTATTGGGCTTGTCAAGGGCAAGTTCTCTAATAAAGTCTGTTTGGTGTACAACTGTCTGTGCCTCATTCTTCCCACATTCTGAGCCTCAATACCCTAATTCTCTCTGAGGAGTTCTCCTTGAAGTATGCTTCTGTAAACATGGCAATTCAGGCCATTATCAAAGCAGGCACAGGCACCTCGTCCCCCTGGTGCCGGCACGGCATTAAGTGGAAAGAGTCGTACTACTTTGATACCAAACTAACCTTTGGCTCTAAGAGTAGCCCCTGGCTCTTTGACACTTTTGCACAGTCCCTCACCTAGATACTGTTGCATTAAGCTCGGTGTCAAGAAGTCATCCATTACTTGATGACTTATTGTTAGTTGAACAGCCTGGTGTGCCCCGGGAGACTTCGATAAATTGAGAGTCGTCTTTGGGAATCTCATTGTTCCCATTGCAGAACACAACAAAAAGGGGAGTGTGGCTGGAAGAACCTCAATATATATGGCACCTCATCCCTATTACTAAATTTGTTTGTATAGGGGAAGAAAAGGATGAGGAAAGGGATTATCACGGTGCCAAAGACTACAAAAACACTATATATATATATATATATATATATATATATATATATATATATATATAAAATTTAAATGATACTTTTATTTAACAACAAAATACAAAAACACTAAGCAAGAAAGAAACAATATGAAATGGACAGAGGTTGGTAAAATAGGTACTAAGCAGGTCATTTCGCAGCTGTTAAACAACCAAAAAAGCACACAGGCATAGATCTTGTATTAGCCTGTGATTTGAGATATCAGCTTCTACATGTTTCGCCAACCCATTGGCTTCCTCAGAGAAATTATATCTGCTTGTGCTAAAAATAAACAGCAAACACAATAGAAGATTAGAAAACATTGCAATTTAATCAGAAACATAATTGTATCAATTCAGAATGAATGGCACGGTCACACACCCCCCCAAGGCCATTAGATCAGAAGATGCACCAGCAGTACCCCCAAACCACAAAGGCCACCTGAGCGGGGGGCAAGAGACCCCCAAAAGGCAAAAAGGCACTTATAACCAGGCGCCGCGTCTATTGCTGCAGGGATCGAATAAAAACCTAACAATAGATTATAATATTAATTAGTTATTGTATATTTTTAGGATAAACAAAAATCCCAAAATTAAAAAGGGGCTAACATAGATTCAATTACTTACAATTATATACAAAAAACAATATTGAAGCAGGGGCACTGAGAGACAAGTGTAGAATGGATAGAAGTTCAGTGAAGGCAAAAAATTGGCACAAATTGACACTAACAGGATGGTAAAAAAGAAAAAGAAAAACACAAACTAATAATCCACCATAAAACAACAATACAATATCGTTAATACAAATTAATCAAGTACACCAGAACGCGAGACACCAAAGATCTCACCTAAATTTGCAAGTTTATCAATGTTTATACCATCAACATCACCCCTATCACCACAGGTATTGACAGATGCCGCAGCCTCCACAGGCTTCTCTGTAATGTTTGGCCACCATTGGTTTACAGCACCATGGCATCCAGAGATACTCCTAATCCCCAGGTTTACCCAGACTTCCTCCCTGTTCGAGCTTCACCCGATCGTGGCAGCCTCTCAGCTCTGGGGTCATCTCTGGACAGGACAAACTGTGGCCTTCACCACCGACAACCAGGCCACGGCCAACATAATTATGTCCTTCCTACGCAGGCTGGTACGTCTATCTCTGCAGCACCAATATAAAGTTCACTGTTCATTCATTTCGGGCAAGTGTAACCCCGCATCAGACGCACTGTCCCACTTTAATTACACTTCCCTTTTTCAGCAGAATCCTTGAGCCGATACAGTATCAGCCCTTATCCCTGCTTGGTCTCAGCTGACCCTGGACTAGAACAATATCTGCACGGAGTGACCCAGCTCATCAACCAGTCTCTGTCTCACACCACACAGCTTGGAACGTATTCAACAAATTCCTAGCATCCTGCTCTGCGGAAACAACAACAGACACCATGCACATACTGGCTTTTATCTCATATTGCCATAATCAGTTGTCCCTATCCCATAACACTAACCAGCCCGCTCACCTGTGGTCTTTGTCGGTTTCCTGTGTGCAATACCCACCCTCCCATCCCTTTTTCAGGGCATTTCTCAAATTAATTTCTCTTCACAAAATATTAATTTCTAATCTTGGGTATGCCCCCTAATTTTGACATACCGTCCATCAGACGAGGGCACACTTCAGGTCCATTTCATCTTGTAAGCCTTAAGGTAAGTCTATGTTGTCCATATCCGTATCGGCCAAAGGGCTTCAACCATAAATAAATATATATATATATATATATATATATATATATATATATATATGTATATATATATATATATGTATATATATATATATATATATATATATATATATATATATATATATATATATATATATATATATATATATATATACATATACACTGTATATGCTTACTTTTGCATGCAACCAGCTCTCCATCGGCCTGACCATGGGTGTTTTCAATAATATAAGAAGGCCAGTATGGTGGCCTGAATTTATGGGAGGCGCCCGGTGGGTATTTAAGCAGCTCACACGCCTTGTCGGGCTAGTGCACAATACCCTCCCTCACTTTCCCTTTTTCAGGGCACTTCTCAGCACATTCTTCTCCATAATCCCCCATTAATTATCTTGGGTATGCCTCCTTTTCTAGACATACCGAACAGACGACCAAGGCACACTTCTATTTATGTTGTGAGTCTTGTTGCGTATTTATGTTATCCATATCCGTCTCGGGCATAGGGCCACAATCAGAAATTTATTTTAGGTAAACTTGGTATAATGCTGCAGTTTGCCAAATTTTGCTTAATCCTGTATTGCTACCACATGTACTAATAAAACATAACTGAGCTAACCTTTACTGTCAGCAATCAGTTAGAATGTTGTCATCTCAAATATCACTGTAAGGATGAGCTAAGTGGCCAAAATTAGCTTTGTCCCCAACTTCGTGATTTTGTCAAAATCAACAGGGGGTTGAATTTTGATGTCACTTGCATCCCTTTAGGGCTTATTCACACTATTATGCTATGGTAACATGTATTACTTGCTATAGTTTGTCCTGAATGGTACCCAAAGCACCTTGGTGATGACCATGCGATGCACTGCCAAAAACTGTACTTGCATAAATTTTGGTGAAATTTGTGTACGCAATATAATATAATGCATGATATTGATTATGCTTTTGTCCCGAATTTGGGTTCGGACTGAACCCAGCAGGAAGCTGTCACCCTTGCCTACTGCTACCCAATCAACTGTGGCCTGAGCATTCCCCCCCTAGCTATATGTACACAATGGAGCAAGGATGTTCATGACATTGGCCACATTAGGCCAATGATGTCACAAGCATCTCTGTCCCTTTGTGTAGTTTCAGGGTGGGGAATGCCCTGGTCATTGTTAATTTGGCAGCGTTAGGCGAGGTTGACAGCTTCCATTCAGGTTTAATCTCTTCTCAAACCGTTGAAAAAAAGCTTGGTAATAGATCGTTCCCAAGGTTTTTATTATAGTTTGAGAAATGAACAGACACGTCTGGATGAAATGTATGTTGGCTTTTAAAATGGTTGTAACATGTATAGTATAATCAAAATGAACGGTTTATGGTATTCAGGCACAACTGATCAAAGATTTATTGAAATGTAATTTATTTTAAAGTGCATTTGTAGCCAAAAATTGCTTTATCATTTTAGAGTCAGAACGATTACAGAACTTGTAATTTTTTTTGGCCCCATTTTAAGGATTTTCCCCTCATCTCCTGTACAATTGACAACATTGAGACAAGAACATGAAGAGAAAATGTTTCTCGAACAAGAAAAAAAATTGTAATAGAGCATTATTTAAAGTATTGTTGGGGGGAGTCTAGAATCTCCATAAGCTTTTTTATTGCTTTTTTTGCCATAAAAAGTGTTCCTATTGATAATGTAATGTTGAAGGCTCTTGTATATATCAGTTATCAGTTGTTCACCTCTGCGTTTTTTATTTTTTGCTAAACAAAAAAGAAAAGTTTTTCTTTTGTTTCTGTTATAAATAACTAGGTTTTCTCCTTCACTTGATGGGCACTGATAAGGCAGCATTGACGGGCACTGATAGAGAGCATTGATATGCATCACTGATGGCACTGGCGCGGGCAGGCATTGGGGATAGGCACTGATTGGCAGCTGCCTGGGCACTGATTGGGCATTTCCCTGGTGGTCTAGGGTGGCATACCTGGTGGCCCCGTGTGGTGGCCATCCCTGGTTCTTCGGGCGGCATCCTGGTGGTCCTGTGTGGGTATCTGAGGGGGACTGCACTGATAAACAATCAGGACAAACCACCCCTGTCAGGAGAGCAGCCGATCAGCTCTCCTCTACTTGTGTCTGTCAGACGCAAGTAAGGAAAAGCCGATCAACGGCTCTTCCTGTTTACATCGTGATCAGCTGTGATTGGACACGGCTAATCAGGTGGTAAAGAGCCTCCATCAGAGGTGATGCATGCCCTCACGGGCACGTGAGAGTGGTCGTTCTGGAGGGTCGTCATATGGCGTCCACCCAGAACGAGAGCCGCGCCGTATTGCCATCAGTTGATGGCCGGCGGACAGGCAGCCTGTAGAATTGAGTGGGCTTCCAATGCACAAAAATGCTACAAAAGTTGGACATAATGTATCTATGGTGCATTACCTATAGCTAGTACAATGAATGCAAGCCTGTGAATATGGCCAATACAAAGCATGACAAAGATGTAATCCTAACCCTTTGTATCTCTAACTGCTGCACAACCCCACCCTTTTCACCCCAACTTAACTTACCAAAAAACATGACACAAATGTTGGAGTAAATTGACCGTTTCGGCCCATTTAATAAAACAACAACAAATATATAACAAACATTCCTTAAAACACGAAACCAAAATACTACAATAACCATAAAATTAAGGTTGCCTCTCCTTGGAGGCACCAAGTATCAAATTATCCACTTCGTATCTGCGCAACTACTTCCATGGTCCACAGCCGCACCACATTGGCTCAGGGACGAACCACATTCTGCAGATACCACAATTGCAATTACCATTTAATCCTCCATAAATGGCATTCCACCGGGGACTCCATTCCTTAGAAGGGTCCCAAATAAGATAATCACAGCAGCTTGTTTTAAAATGCCTCGAAAGACCCCTACTGCACTGGCCTTAAAAAGCAGACATAGGGTGAACCAATCTGAAGCAGGGTGGGTGGGAATGCTTCTCCTCCACGTGTCTTCCGCCGGATGTTCAGTTCACGTAACTACCCCCCAAGACTACCCCTGCAGCCCCTCCCCCAATGCTGGCAGCCCAATAAAATAAAGACTATGTTATTGACCAAATTTTTTAACCCTGACTACCCCGGATTGCCCTGTGCTCCTTATCATGTTAGTCTTATGTTCATTTATATTTTTTTTTTTGCTTCGGGCTATACTTTATAGTCTGTGTGTATGGCTGATACAAAGGACCCTAACCTGTATATATGGCCAATAGAAAGAAACCTCGACTTTGTGTATGGCCAATGCAAGAGACAAAAGTCTAAGGTCTCCCTACTTGTACTCCTTTAGAAGGTGTTTCAGCCCCCAAGGGAAGAAACAGCTGTATTAAAGGAAACCTGCACAATAGGAAACCCAAGGGCTGCCATAGATCCATTTTTTTTAATGACTAGTTGCTTGGTTTCTGACTTCAATGCTTTCTTAGACCCAGACCTGGAATAAGCATAAAAACAATCAGACAACTCAGTGTCTCTAATCTGTATTGTTCCAGATCAGTGATAAAAAAATATGCTGAAAGTGCAGTTCAGGAACAGAGGCCTCCATACTTCCTCAGTACCGGGTTCCTTCAATTAGTGAGGCAGGCATTTGAAGTAACGCCATTGATGTAATTAATGGTACATTGCCCAGTAATAATCTTTAGTGACACGCATACCCAGATCCTTTTTCCCCACTCAACATCTGAATCTCCCACAGTCTATGCTGGCGATAGGCTGCACTCAGGTGACATCAACCTGAGATAAGCCCTTATGGGTTTTATGTTATTTATATTCTACCATTAACCTTGTTATGCTACTACTACACTTCTTATTATTTTACCTGTGTGGTTCAGTCCAGGGAACCTCTATCCTCTGTGGAGCAGTAATTGGGAATACAAGAGTTTCTTGTGACTGCTATGATAAATGGAACGGGCAAACTGATGTTACGTAGTAAAGGACACCTTTGGGTCTGATGTCTATATCTGTATGAACACATGATTATTTTGATGAATGCATAGCAGCATGCACCTTGTTAATTATATTTGATTTCTGTGCTTTCTGCTGATTGTCTCATTCTGTAACAGGCAGTGGCCCCTTGGGTCCTGATGCTAAGGTTAACCTACTACTACCCCACAGACAAACCCAGTCTAAATACACGAAACTACCTCTACCGTCTGTTATGTTGATTCAGCTAATTTTCCCACCTACACAGATGGGTTGTCCCTTTAAAGAAAAGATGTGCTATATTTTCAATATTTTGTAACTAGTTTTTATTTGGTTTCATTTTGCTGTGGGGTCCAAACTTTTCCTGACTTCTTGGTTAAGCTGCACCATTTGCCACCTCCATGTGCAATGCTGGGGCCATTACTGGCCACAAGCACAGTGTCATTGCATAGTGAAATGGCAGTTAGCAAGGTATAGCCATGAAGACATGGAAAATCTTGCCCCAGTTACAAAATGGAATTAAATCAGGAAGGGGCGCATAAAAGACTTTTCTGGCTAATAAAGATAATTGGACACACCGTGCTGCATCTGCGCTTATGTAGAACTGTACATGTAAAGTACAATTTAGAGTTGTGCTCTTCCGTAATGACACCAAGGGTAAAGAATAGAGGTAAAAATACAAATTTAGGCCAATTTGTACTCTGCTACATGTTTTTGGTAAAAAAAAAAAATAATCCCAATAAATGTATATTGATTGGTTTATGTGAACAAAAATTAGAAGAATTACTGCACCACCAATAAAGTGCAGCGCTAAATATGAATACATGTGCAAATGTGCAAACAATTAAAGTGTCAGTGCAACACTATAACGTATTAAAAACAATGGCCAATGGCTGCCATCTAAAGCAAGAAATAAATGTGATAAAAGGAAAATTGTGCAAAACGATTAATAAATCACAATATCCATCAAACATGAATCTTAAAGTGTAAGTAAACCCCCCCCCCCCCCTATCGTTTTCAGCCAAGGAAGCTGCCATCTTTGCCTCTGTTTAACCTCCCTGGCGGTATGATTCAGTCTGGTTTTAGGTGCTGAAAGCGGCACAATTATTTTGCATGGAAATTTGGCATTTTATATTGTAGTCCTGTAATTCTTAGGAATAACTCTCTTAAATCTGTTCAAACCAGAGTCTAGTAGACATCGCGGGTATGATAAAGTTTATAATATAATAAATAATAATAAAAATTATTCAATAATATAATCAAATCCTAAAACACTGAAAAAGGGACACTTTTTGGTTGCTATGTACAATCTCCAAATTTCAGGCAGAAAAAACAGTATTTATAATATAAAAGTGCATGCAGGGCATTGCACAGACCACTAGGGACAAAGGGGGTGTGTATTTTTTAATACAGTACTGTAATCTGTAAGATTACAGTGCTGTGTATGTTTTGTGTCTTTTTACTTTTTTGAATTTGGCGCCGTTCTCCAGTCCTGTGCGCCGTAACGTCGCAGGGAACGGAGCTCGGTGGCATTCGGCACTGTGAATCGAGCGGAGGACAGCTCGATCACACAGCGCGGAGGACATCGCTGGATCCAGGGGACAAGGTAAGTAACTCTCCCTGTGTCCTCCCTGCATCCAGCGATGCAATTCCGAGTCTGGCTCGGGGTTACCACTCCTGTTAGTAAAATCCCAACCCGAGCCAGACTCGGGATTACCACCAGGGAGGTTAATATACAACTGCCATGATGCTGCACATGTGATCAGTTATGACACGAGCCATTGGATGGTTTGACAGTTTTTGTTGACAGCACAACCAATGGGAGAATTACATTTCCGGCACGTAACAGAAATGAAACTGTTTTATGGATGGGTTTACTTCCGCTTTAAGAGACTTAATATGCCGACAGTGAGTCCAAACAGGGAAAAGTGACTTGACGTGGAAAACAGTTTGAAAACGGTAGAAAATGAATGTTCTGCCTCTTGTGAAAGGAAACCATCATGGAAAGAATTCACCATCCAATGTGCAGCCACCGCCAAACAAGATGATCAGGTACTCTTACCAAATCGTGTGGGTCCCCCGCCATCAGCAAGGAGCCAATCAAGCGGAAAAACTGGAGAGACTTGGACTTCACAGGAACCAGGATGAGGGATGCGCAGTAACACCGACTCAGCGTCCGAAAAGTCTAAAGCCTCGCACACACGATCAGATTTTCCAACGGGAAATGTTGAATGTGAGGTTGTTGGTGGACAATCCGACCGTGTGTATGCTCCAATCGGACAGTTGTTGTCAGACTTTCCGCCAACAAATGTTGGATAGCATGTTTTCAAATTTTCCACCAACAAATGTATGTTGTCGGATTGTCCGAGCGTGTGTACACAAGTCCATCGGACAAAAGTTCAAAGTACAAACACGCATGCTCGGAAGCAGAATCGGTCGGTCTTGTAACCTAGCATTTGTAATGGAGAATTACGTCAATTTATGAAATCTGGAAATGCGGCGCACAATTCTCTTCTTCTTTAATGGGATAATAATGAAGCTGCTTTGCTGGTGATACTGATGGACAGGACAGGACTTAGGGTGGTCGGGGCCCCTGGGCTTGAGTCACTTTTGGGCCCTACCTTCTATACATTACCGTATTTATCGACGTATAACACGCGCCAGCGCATAACATGCACCCCAAGTTTAGGAGGGAATTGTAAGGAAAAAAACTTTTAGGAGGGAAGTTTAAGGAAAAAACTTACATTTAAATGCCCATCAATGCAGCCTTATCAGTGTCCATCTGCAGCTTTGCCCATCCATCAGCAGGCTTGTCCAGTGTTATTGCAGCCTTGTCAGTGTCATTTACAGCCTTGTCATTTGCAGCCTTGTTATTTGCAGCCTTGTCATTGCAGTCTTGAAGTTTAAAAATGGCGCCGCCGAGATACAGAGTCCTGTGTTTCTCGGCAGCTCTTGGGTCCTCTTGGCGGCTCTCAGGTCCTCTCAGCAGCTCTCGGGCCCTCTCGGCGGCTCTCGGGTCCCTTCACAGTCCCGAGCGGAGCCGAGAGTAGCCGAGTCTACTCGACTCGGCTCACAGTCACGCTCAGTCCCTGTGTTATGTCCATCATAGGGCAGGACTGGGCGTGACTATGAGCGGAGCCAAGCCGAGTACACTCGGCTGTGTATCTCGGGGGGCTTGCGGGGCCCCCTATTGGGCGGGGCCCATGGGCTTGAGCCCAGTCAAGCCCAATGGTAAGTCCAGCCCTGCTGATGGAGTTATTGCAAACAAATTTTCAAAGGCTTTTTTTATTTCTAGTGATATCAGGAATAATATTATTATTATTTTTTTTATTATTATTTGTGCAAGTTACCACAACACCATTATACCGTAGTTTTTAAAATCAAAGATACAACTATGTTGGTATCCCTTGTCAATTTTACATTGTATTTTTTAAAATGTAACTGCCTACTCCCAAAACTGTCATTTGAAGTAAAACACATTAAAAACAAGTATTATTCTACACATTTTTTTTTTTTACTGTGCATTAAAAAAATAAACAAATAAATAAATAAATAAATAAATTAGGTAAACAGCTAAGAGCAACGCTAGCAACTAAATTGATGTGAAATAGTGACATACCTAAAATAATAGATTCCTAAAATAGTAGATTAACATAAAATAGTGATAAAATAGTGATAACAATGTGACAATTTCAAATACTGTGAACTTAAAGCGGTTTAGTGATACTTATAGTGAGTCCAAAGTTCCCATTAAATGAAGAAGGTGAATCCCCCTTAGGAGACCAGAAATGGCAGATCCTCAGATTTTCAGTCTGGGATCATGCAGGCATAAACAGTCTCCTTACGGTGCTGTAGATTCTTGGTGCAGATCAATCGACCGGTGCTTGGTGATGGGAAGAATATCGAATTCCACCAGGAAAATTGAAAAAAAAAGGTATAGTGAAGTATCGCTGGGCTTTCAAATTGCGTGCACTAAAGCGCTACTTACAGACTATAGGCAAAAAGCAGGCTTTCAGAAAAAACACTTCCGCGATCGCTGCCCATAGGGTGTGCTTTCCCACGGAGGCAGGAAATTACGTCACTGGATTCTGCCGTCAGCCAGACATTACGCCAACGCATTTCACCCCTCTTCCAGGGCATTATCAGAAACAATAAATTAGATATGATATGCTATTTGCCAATAAACCTTAAACAAAAAGTACATTCTATGCATCCAAAAATATAGAAAATTTACCAAATCAAATCATTATTATTCAACCAAGAAAATTATGTCAAAGTAATAACTCCAAGGCCAATAATAAAAAACACGATATCTCCTCCGATTCCGCAACATGTCTGGTTGACGAACGGCTATTCAGAAACAAACTGAAAATTGCGAACTGAAAAACGTGAAAAGAAAAGCACGAATTAACACTCACCAAACCTCTACTAACACAAAATTAGTAGAAGGAGCCCAAAGGGTGGGCTAAAGAGCTGAAAAAACATGTAGTACGTCTAGTACGTCACTACCTTTGTAATTGCAAGACAAGTTTGAGACAACACCCTTTGCACAAAATTCCATGTTTTTTTTTGGTGGAAAGTCTGATCATGTGTACGAAGCATTAGGCTCTACCAATCATAAATAGGATCATAGAAGGAAGAAATTGCCACATACAGTGGTGTGAGAAAGTGTTTGCCCCCTTCCTCATTTCCTGTTCCTTTGCATGTTTGTCACACTTAAGTGTTTCGGAACATCAAACCAATTTAAACAATAGTCAAGGACAACACAAGTAAACACAAAATGCAATTTGTAAATGAAGGTGTTTATTATTAAAGGTGAAAAAAAATCCAAACCATCATGGCCCTGTGTGAAAAAGTGATTGCCCCCCTTGTTAAAACATACTATAACTGTGGTTGTCCACACCTGAGTTCAATTTCTATAGCCACACCCAGGCCTGATTATTGCCACACCTGTTCACAATCAAGGCATCACTTAAATAGGAGCTGCTTGACACAGTAAGGTCCACCAGAAGATCCTTAAAAGCTTCACATCATGCCGAGACCCAAAGAAATTCAGGAACAATTGAGAAAGAAAGTAATTGAGATCTATCAGTCTGGAAAGGGTTATAAAGCCATTTCCAAAGCTTTGGGAATCCAGCGAACCACAGTGAGAGCCATTATCCACAAATGGCGAAGACATGGAACAGTGGTGAACCTTCCCAGGAGTGGCCGGCCGCCCAAAATTACCCCACGAGCGCAGCGACGACTCATCCAAGAGGTCACAAAAGACCCCACAACAACGTCCAAGGAACTGCAGGCCTCACTTGCCTCAGTTAAGGTCAGCGTTCATGCCTCCACCATCAGGAAAAGACTGGGCAAAAATGGCCTGCATGGCAGAGTTCCAAGGAGAAAACCACTGCTGAGCAAAAAGAACATCAAAGCTCGTCTCAATTTCTCCACAACACATCTTGATGATCCCCAAGACTTTTGGGACAACATTCTGTGGTCCGATGAGACAAAAGTGGAACTCTTTGGAAGGTGTGTGTCCAAGTATATCTGGCGTAGAAGGAACACTGCATTTCATAAAAAGAACATTATACCAACAGTAAAATATGGTGGTGGTAGTGTGATGGTCTGGGGCTGTTTTGCTGCTTCAGGACCTGGAAGACTTGCCGTGATAAAAGGAACTATGAATTCTGCTGTCTACCAAGAGATCCTGAAGGAGAATGTCCGACCATCTGTTCGTGTACTCAAGCTGAAACGAACTTGGGTTCTGCAGCAGGACAATGATCCTAAACACACCAGCAAGTCCACCACCGAATGGCTGAAGAAAAACAAAATGAAGACTTTGGAGTGGCCTAGCCAAAGTCCTGACCTGAATCCTATTGAGATGTTGTGGTATGACCTTAAAAAGGCCGTTCATGCTCGAAAACCCTCTAATGTAACTGAATTAGGACAATTCTGCAAAGATGAGTGGGCCAAAATTCCTCCAGGACGCTGTAAAAGCCTCATTGCACGTTATCGCAAACGCTTGGTTGCAGTTGTTGCTGCTAAGGGTGGCCCAACCAGTTATTAGGTTTAGGGGGCAATCACTTTTTCACACAGGGCCATGATGGTTTGGATTTTTTTTCACCTTTAATAATATACACCTTCATTTACAAATTGCATTTTGTGTTTACTTGTGTTGTCCTTGACTATTGTTTAAATTGGTTTGATGTTCCGAAACACTTAAGTGTGACAAACATGCAAAGGAACAGGAAATGAGGAAGGGGGCAAACACTTTTTCACACCACTGTAGAATAAAATCCTTAACTAAGGTTTTATTGTGATGTAAGTAATGCACTTACATCAATGTAGATGAACACAGACACTGTATATAATGTGATCACAAGGCATAGTATAGAACGCAGTATCATGGAGCCAGCTCAATATGTTATGTGAATGTTATAGTGTCTACAATCTATGGTATATATTTATGAAATTTTTATTTATTTATTTTATACTAGTAATGGCAGTTTTGACACTTTGCGGGAACCAATGACACTAATACAGTGACCCAGGAGATAGTTTCTTGTGATGTGACCAAGGTGAAGGCAGAGCTCCTCTGGACTGGATGGCTTAAGTAGGCAGGACTGACGAGCAGGATCATCAACAGCTGACTAACCATGGAGAGAGATGGGAGCTTGCAATTAGCTGACAGCTGAGCGGCCAGCTCAGAGAAAGAAGGGCTGAGCCCTGACACTGGCACTCGCAGATCGGTTTCTGCTTTGAGTATTCACAACAGAAGCAGCCTGCCGGTGAGGAGCGTGTGCCTCCTGCATGAGGTAGTGCAGAATTACGTATATATATATATATATATATATATATATATATATATATATATATATATATATGATCCTGCACAGGACGGCTGCCCTGTAGCAGTATATCTGCTATGAGGCGGTCCGGAACTGCTAGAGTCATTCTCTGTGGGACTAAAATGTTTTAACTTTTTATAGTCCTTTTCCTACTGTGTGCTATTATTTATGATTGATTTATGCCTAGAAATGCTTTAAAACACATCTACTCTCAGTAAAAATCCTACTTGGCAGAGCTTAGTAATAGCCACACCCCCTCAGCACAAGCTTCCTCATATAGGCTTGTATTGCAAAAGGAAGAGAGGGGGCGTGTCAAGCCCGTTCTGTTACTGAGCGCTGATTACGGAGGGCACTGGGTTTACATCTAGTGCCTATTGGACTGCTCAGTCATATTTAGCCCCTGCACAACTACTGTAACAGAAAAGTAGAGAAAATAGTACTATAATTATGGAATTGGTAGCACAATGTCTATCTGACTGTATATCTATGTATGTACCTTTATTTGGGCTTCAAATTGTAATTGCCCCTGATGACTATTCACTATAATCACCACCAATGTAAAACGTGCTTTCAGCATTGTTTAAGAGTGTTTTACAACATTGATCAAGCTTCACACATGACTGCATTGCTTTGAATAAACCCACTAGTATAATACCCCAAAGCCAATTATTTTTTTTAGATTTGTTTAAGCTGTTCACCGTAGTGTAAAAACCTGAGTAAAAGGCTGAGCAGTCATGATACGGGTGTTTTAATGCCTGAGCTGGTAATGATATTAATGACCCATGCTACACTGCTGCACATTTGCACAATAAACCTACAGTGCCTTGAAAAAGTATTCATACCCCTTGACATTTTCCACATTTTGTCAAGTTACAACCAAAGATGTAAATGTATTTTATTGTGATTTTATGTGATAGGCCAACACAAAGTGGCACAGAATTGTGATGTGGAAGAAAAATGATAAATGGTTTTCAATTTTTTTTTACAAATAAATATATTTTTTATAAATATGCATTTGTATTCAGCCCCCCCTGAGTCAATAGTTTGTTCATGCGCTGCAATTACAGCTAAAATTCTTTTTGAGGATGTCTCTACCAGTTTTGCACATCTATAGAGTGACATTTTTGCCCATTCTTCTTTGCAAAATAGCTCAAGTTCTGTGAGATTGGATGGAGAGTGTCTGTGAACAGCAATTTTCAAGTCTTGTCACAGATTCTCAATGGGATTTAGGTCTGGACTTTGACTGGGCCATTCTAACACATGAATATGCTTTGATCTAAACCATTCCATTGTAGCTCTGGCTGTATATTTAGGGTCGTTGTCTTGGTGGAAGATGAACCGCCGCCCCAGTCTCAAGTGTTTTGCAGACTCTAATGCCACGTACACATGATCAGACTTTCCAGTAGACTTGATTCGGGCGGACCGGAATATGTCTGACAATTCGATAGTGTGTGGGCTCCAGCAAACTTTTTTTCCCCAAAAGTCAGACGGCGAGGAAATAAAACATGTTTCAAATCTATCCGACAGACTAAAAATCAGGAAACCGTTCGTCTGTGTGCTAGTTCGACGGACCAAATACAACACAAGGGCAGCTATTTGCTACTGGCTATTGAACTTCCTTGTTTTGTCCCGTTTACGGCATCATGTTCAAAATGAACGGACTTTCGAACAGATTTAGTCTGGTCATGTGTGGCCAAGTCCGTTTCGTTCAGAAAGTCTGCCGGACCTTAGCCGAAAGTCCGCCGGGAAGACCGTTGGACCTAATCCGTCAAAAAGTCCGGTCGTCTGTACGTGGCATAACAGGTTTTCTTCAAAGATTGCCCTGTATTTGGCTCCATCCATCTTCCCATTAACTCTTACTAGCTCCCCGTTCCTGCTGAAGAAAAGCATCCCCACAACATGATACTGCCACCAACATGTTTCATGATGGGGATGGTGTGTTCAGGGTGATGTACAGTGTTATTTTTCCGCCACACATAGCGTTTTGCTTTTAGGCCAAAAAGTTACATTTTTAAATGTTAAACCAGACCACCTTCTTTCACATGTTTGCTGTGTCCCCCACGTGGCTTCTTGCAAATTTCAAATGGGACTTCTTATAACCTTCTTTCAACAATGTTTTTCTTCTTGCCACTCTTCCATTTTCAGATGATGAATTGAACAGTGCTCTGTGAGATGTTCAAAGCTTGGGATATTATTTTATAACCTAACCCTGCTTTATACTTCTCCACAACTTTATCCCTTACCTGTCTGGTGTGTTCCTTGGCCTTCCTGATGCTGTTTGTTCACTAAGGTTCTCTAACAAACCTCTGAGGGCATCACCGAACAGCTGTATTTGTACTGAGATTAAATTACACACAGGTGGACTCTATTTATTAATTAGGTGACTTCTGAAGGCAATTGTTTCCACTTAAGACCCAAGACCTAAAAATAGCTCCTGAAAAAAGCGGTGCGCTGGCAGGGCATCAGAAAAAGTCTTGTCCTTCGACGCTCCTCCCCATTGAAATCAATGGGGCAGCGCTGCTATACCAGCGTTGTTTTGCGGGCAGATTTAACTCTTTTTCAGCCACTAGCGTGGGGTTAAAACCTCCCTGCTAGTGGCCGAATAGCTCTACTAAAATGGCGATAAAGCGGCACTAAAAATAGCGATGCTTTACCGCTGACGCCCTAGGCAGCACAGTGTGAAAGAGCTCTTAATTAGGGGATTCAGAGTAAAGGGGGCTGTATACAAATGCACATCAAACTTTTCAGATATTTATTTGTGAAAAAAAAAAAAAAATCATTTATCATTTTCCTTCCACTTCACAGTTATGTGCCACTTTGTGTTGGTCTATCACATAAAATCCCAATAAAATACATTTACATTTTTGGTTGTAACATGACAAAATGTTGAAAATTTCAAGGGGTATGAATACTTTTTTAAGGCACTATATAATTTATTTTGTGTGCGCAGACAGGGGGATCACAACGTCACCGGGGTAGAAAAGCGGTAGCAGAATTTATCATCGATCTCTGTCTATAGAATGCCTTGTTTTGGCTTCTATTCATGGACTCAGGACTTGAATCTTCATTCATTGTGTTATCATCACTAGAAGCCGATTTTGATTCATGAGTTGGGATTGACATTCTGTGGCTTTAAAGGAAACTGGGCTTCGAGTGTTTCTGCAATCTTCTGAACTTCGTGTAACCCTCCTTCACTGAACAAGATCTTCTGTTGAATTTTTCCCTACGCTGATAACCACAATAAATTCAAAACCGCATATCTGAAGCATCAGTGATGATAATGACTATCAGACCAGTGAGGTAGTTACTTGAGCTATGTAACATTAATACTATTTATTTTGCTATGTTGACTTTATGATACCCTGATCCATACACTGGCCATTTGAGCTGATATTCTGGATTAACAAGTGATCATTGTCTTATGGCCACAGGCTATTTTACTCTCAATATTTTATTACGTTTTTAAAAGATACAGGTAGAAAGGTAATCGAACATACATACTTACATTGTGGCATCAAGACAGAGAAGGATACCAGGCATTATACCCTTCAAAATGCCGAATATACACTCACCGGCCACTTTATTAGGTAGACCTGTTCAATTGCTTGGAAACACAAATTGCTAATCAGCCGATCACATGGCAGAAACTCAATGCTTTTTGTGCTGCCATTGTGCCGACGTATATTGGCGTGCGCCAGTCGACAAGTGGTTAATCCAGTGAGCTTCTACATTGTAGAGCACTGAAGGCAATTGGTTCCACTAGATTTTAGTTAGGGGTATCAGAGTAAAGGGGGCTGAATGCAAATACACGCCACACTTTTCACATATTTATTTGTAAAACATTTTGAAAACCATTTATCATTTTCATTGAAACTTCACAATTCTGTGCCACTTTGTGTTGGTCTATCACATAAAATCCCAATAAAATACATTTATGTTTTTGGTTGTAACATGACAAAATGTGTAAAATTTCAAGGGGTATGAATACTTTTTCAGGGCACTGTAGATGCCATACCTCTAGTATTTTATTTTCCCTCCAGCACTGGACTTTCAGATAAAAGTGATCCCCACAGCGGATTTGCAGCAGGATCACTTTTTAAGAGCGTCGGGAGGGATGACCTCCCCTCCCACCACTCCTCGCTGGTTCCCTGGCTTACATTCGGATCACTGAGCCCGGAAAACCATCCAGTGCCGGCGGTGGCTTGCCATAGAGGTAAGAGATATCAAGATGGCCGACCGATATACAGTATGTTTTATGCAGGCAGCAAAAAGGTTAAAACAATACTTAACCGCTTCAGCCCGGAAAATTTTACCCCCTTCCTGACCAGAGCACTTTTTGCAATTCGGCACTGCGTCGCTTTAACAGACAATTGCGCGGTCGTGCGACGTTGCACCCAAAGAAAATTGACGTCCTTTTTTCCCCACAAATAGAGCTTTCTTTTGGGGGTATTTGATCACCCCTGCGTTTTTTTTTTTTTGCGTTATAAACAAAAAAAGAGCGACAATTTTGGAAAAAAAAGCATTTTTATTTTTACTTTTTTGCTATAATAAATATCCCCCAAAAATAAATAAAAAAACTATTTTTTTCCTCAGTGTAGGCTGATATGTACTCCTCTACATATTTTTGGTAAAAAAAAATCGCAATAAGTGTATATTGATTGGTTTGCACAAAAGTTATAGCGTTTACAAAATATAGTTTTATGGCATTTTTATTATTCATTTTTTCGGGACTGCGACATTATGGCGGACACATCGGACACTTTTGACACTATTTTGGGACTATTGCCATTTATACAGTGATCAGTGCTATAAAAATGCACTGATTACTGTATACATGGCACTGGCAGGGAAGGGGTTAAACACTAGGGGGCAATGAAGGGGTTAAGTGTGTCCTAGGGCATGATTCTAACTGTGGGGGGGGGGGGGGCTTCCCCTCACATGACAGCGATCACTGCTCCTGATGACAGGGTGTGATGATCTCTGTTATGACACAAGGCAGAACGGGGAGAAGGTGAGTATATACTGCAGTGCTTCTCAACTCCTGTCATCAGGACCCACTAACAGGCCAGGTTTGCAAGATAAGTGAAATACATCCCAGGTGATATCATTTGCTGCTCAGTGATTGCAGTATTCTAGTCTGCATCTCCCCAAGGTGATACTTAAAATCTGGCCTGTTAATGGGTCCTGAGGACAGGAGTTGAGAACCACTGATCTACAAAAAAAAAAGAGTCTTGTTAACATAGGCATCTCCCCATTCTGCCACTCCGTGACACGATCACTGGGAGACCGTCAGACATCGAGACTGCGGGTCCCGCGGGCATGGTCACCCCTCCATTTAAAGGGAACGTACACGCCTATTTGCCCACTGCTGCCATTGTGCTGACGTATATTGGCGTGTGCCAGTCGGCAAGTGGTTAATCCAGTGAGCTCCTAACTTCCTGTGCTGCACACCCAAGCTGTGTTATCAGCCCTATCCACTAGTCTTCTGTGGACTACAGAACACAAACTTCTATGTTATGGGGATGAGAAAATGAGGGGTTGTTGTCACAACACTGCCCCGCCATAGACACAGTGCAGTGAGCGATGTCACCCTAAGGCAGGATGAATCTTATGCCCTGTACACACGGTTGGACATTCCGACCACAAAATCCATTGGATTTTTTCAGATGGATTTTGTCTGAAACTTGTGATGCATACACACGGTCGGACAAAGTTGTCGGAAAATACAAACGTTCAGAACGAGGTGGCGTTCGTTGCATAAAAGGGGACTACGTAGAGGCTAGTAGCCAATAGCTTTGGTCTCGTAATTTAATCTGAGAATGTGTGGCACTTTGTCGGAATTGTCTACAAACGATCGGAAAAAGTCAGATCAGATTTAGTTCTGACCGTGTGTACAGGGCATTCATTGCAGAATTGCCAGGTAAAAAAAATAAATAAAATAAGTTAAAAAACTAATGCAACCATCACATCTAAGGACTGGTGAGCTCTTCTATATTAAATTTTTGTTCTTGGGTTTTGATTCTCTTTAAGTTCATTTGCTAACCTGACTATTTCCCTTAAGGCCTGCTGTCCAGATGAACACATACTGAGAAAGCATTATTGCTCTTTTTCCTAAATAGTTTTTAGGAAACATAATTACATAAACTTGAACGTAAGCCGTGTCAAATGTCTCTAATAATAGGGAAGGCTGAACACAGAGAGTTTCTGTGGTAATGGTGGTATTAATGAGATGTTCTCATGGTTTTGATTAGAGAAAGTGAGAAAATGAAAAGCAGATTTGTCATTCTCTGCAGCAGAAACGTGATACGTCTCAGTGTTTAAGTAATATTTCCTCTCGCACACGAAACGCCATTCTTAGGTATCGAAAAAAAAGTGTCAGGGGCAACTGCCAGTGACAGGAGTGGGACACGGCGCTTAACCCGAGACTGGAACAACAAATATATATTACCTTGTCTTCAGCAGGAGGTTCACAGATGAGACTCAATGCACACATTATGTGTAGATAAAAATATATTGTTTCCAAAAAGGGGAACCTGTTCACACTTCTGCACTTAAAGTGCTGCATTTTAATGTTATTTTTTTTTTTTTTTTTAGTGTGTTCTTCATACATGTGTGTGTTTGTTTTTTTTTTGTTTTTTTGTTTTTTTTAACACGCAAAAAAAAAAAGGTCCTTCAAGCTCCTCGGAGATAAAGACAGGTCTCTTAACTGAGGATGTCACGTGACCCCGTCCCCCTCTGAACAAGGGGAAACCCGGGCTTCCCCAGTGACGTGCGGGTGGCCCAGCCCTCAGCTAAGAGTCCTGTCAAGCTGTCGGGATTCCCGGTGGAGACAGGATGCGCTGCGCTGCACATCATGGTTGGACCCTGGACCTGGAGAGGAGAGATCATCCATCGCTGGACCCCGGAGAGGAGACCACCCATCGCAGGATACCGAGAGTGGATTACCACCGCTGGAATCTTTTTTTTATTTTTTATTTTTTTAATAAAGGACTTATCCCAACAGTGTCTGTGTGTTTTTTTTACAATTTTTTACACTTTCTTTGTGAAATGGTAGGGGTACAATGCACCTGTTACCATTTCAAATGGGGGGGCGGGATCAGGGGGTCCCCTTGTTAAACATAACAATAAGCCCCCTGCCCGCAGACCCCCACAACCACCGGGCAAGGGTTGTGGGGATGAGGCCCTTGTCCTTATCACAGACCCCCAAAGCATCATCCCCATGTTGAGGGCATGTGGCCTGGTACGGTTCAGGAGTGGGGCGCTCTCGTCCCCCCCTCTTTTCCTGCGGCCTGCCAGGTTGCGTGCTCAGATAAAGGGTCTGGTATGGGTTTTTGGGGGGAACTCCACGCCATTTTTTTTTAAATTTGGCGTGGAGTTCCCCTTAATATCCATACCAGACCTGAAGGGTCTGGTATGGATATTTGTGGGGAACCCCACGTAATTTTTTTAAAAAGGTTCCCCTTAATATCCATACCAGACCTGAAGGACCTGGTAGTTGAATTTGGAGGGACCCCCATGCTGACAATTCATTATAGCCGCGAGTGCCTTCAAATTACTTTTTTTCCTTCAGAAATTACACTTTGTGCAGGGACAGTTCTAAGCACGGGAAACAAGCGCTACTTTACAGGCATACTATACACACCTCCTAGGTAGAAATTTAAAGGAATATTACACTTTTATTGTTTCACGTTAAGCATTATTATATTATAGCAATGCTATATTATATTAAGCATTGCTCCCAAAAAAACGGCTGTTTTTAAAAATAAATTTTGCATTGATACATGTCCCCTGGGGCAGGACCCAGGTCCCCAAACACTTTTTATGACAATAACTTGCATATAAGCCTTTAAAATTAGCACTTTAGATTTCTCCCATAGACTTTTACAGGGTGTTCCGCGGCTTTTTCGAATTTGCCATGAACACCCCAAATTGTTCGCTGTTCGGCTATAATGTTTATTAAAAAAAATGCTGATGGCAACTAAACGTTTAAATGTAGAATCAAAAATGAAATTTAAAGTGGAGGTCCACCCTAAAATGGACCTTCCGCTCATCGGATTCCTCCCCCCCTCCGGCGCCACAATTGGCACCTTTCAGGAGGGAGGGGGGTGCAGTTACCTGGATAATCCAGGTAACTGCACCCACTTCCGGGCTAGCTCTCTGCGGAAAGGGGCGTACATTGCGCCCCTTTCCGCAAGTGCCCGCCCCCTTCCGAAAGTGCCCCGCTGCCTGCTGGGAAACACACAGATCCCAGAGGCAGCAGGGACCGTCCTCATTGTGCAGTGCGGCTCGCGCATGCGCAGTAGGGAACTGGGAAATGAAGCCGAAAGGCTCCATTTCCTGATTCCCATACCCAAGATGGCGGCGGCAGCACTCGAGTGTCGATCTAGAGATCGGCTTCGGGTGCCGACATCGCGGGCGCGCTGGACAGGTAAGTGTCACTATTTTAAAAGTCAGCAGCTGCAGTATTTGTAGCTGCTGACTTTAAAAAAAAATAAAAAAAAACGCGGAGTCCCGGCGGACTCCCGCTTTAAGTAAGCATTAGCCTAATATATAAATTTAGTTTTCATTTAAAGATCAATTCTACCTAAACTAATATGTCAGTTTTGGGTTGAATGAAATCTCCTAACAGTTTGGTAGCAGCTTTCTCTGCAGTAGTTTGTGTCTGCATTCCTCTTTCAAGACAATAATGACAGGGAGACTCTTGTACATAACTGATCTCCATGATTATTTTGCACTGACAACGTTACATTAATATTTCTATGTACAAAGTCCAATGAGAGTACCAAGCAAGCAAACTGAGATTCCAAAGACCATTAAAGCCATTTTCCAGCCATGGCAAATTTTACATAGCTACATCGGTTCAGCCTTGAAGCTGTACCTAGCTGATCCCCCTGGAAGCTGGAAATCCCTTTGGCACAGCTACTACAGTGAATCCTGCCCTGCTGTTGTGAACAGAGGAGGCCACTTACTCAACATGGGCACCATTTAGAAAACATTCTGCATTTCCTCATTGAATCCAAAGTGTTCTCAGATTGGACAAGGTGGAGAGGTAGGGTGGTCACATCACAATTTCTGAATGGCAACCATGTCCAGCAAGTGACCTTCACAAAGCAACATGGCAGCTGTTTAGCATGGGATCTAGAAGTCACTAGCTATCACTGAGTAATGGAGCCTACTAGAGTGATTTTCAGCTTCTATGGGACTGGCCAGGTATGCCACATGCATAGACACACTGGTCCAACCTGGACCAATCTAACTATGCAAAAATAGCTATGCCTGCATTTCAGCTTTAATAATAATCTTGGTTCTCAAATAACAACACAGAGGAACCAATGCATTTCAGGAGCTCAGTGGCCCCTTCCTTATTCAGGGCTGCAGCACAGACATGAAAATATATGAAATTCTACGTATCCCTTGTACGTGTTGTAGCCCCGAAGAAAAGGGAAGTCTTGGAGCCTTGAAACGCTATCACATACCTGGTGTTGGAGGCAAATGAAAAGAGAGCTTCACTTGCGACTATGTTCCAAACTCACCTGAAGGTGGAACAGGATGAGACAGGCCCAAAGTAGCACAGGTTACCTGCTAGAATGTTTGCAGAGGTGTTCTGACTAGAATGCTTATCAAAGGAACACCCGGGAGTACAGCTGATGTACTGGAGTGGTGTCTGCAGTCAGGTGGTGTCCATGGGAAACAGCATGTATTCGGTAGCACAGAGAACCAGAGATAAGTCCATTCAAAGCCAAGGTCAGGTGCCAGGTGAGCAAGTGTGGTTAAGTGCATAGCTGGGGTCATATACAGGGGAGCAGAGAGAGAAGATCTGGGTCAGGTCAGGAGGCAGGCAGAAGACAGGTCCAGGGCAAGCAAAGTAGCAAAGTTGGTAACAGGAATTCACAGAAGCAAGGGGATCACAGGAACAAATGCACTGGAGAAGCCGAAGATCAACCAGCAAATGCAGAGGCTTCCTTATAAAGGCCATTTGGCGCCAAACTGTGCTGAGAGTGTGCATACCTGTGCCTCAGGGTGCATGTATGTTCCGGAGCACATCTGTGTGCGCTAGCCTGCATGAGTATGCCAATGCGCATCATGCTTGCCCTCGTGCACCCATTGTGGGCAGTGCGCATTCCTGTGGCCATGTGAAGTACTGGCAGGAATGCCAGGTCTTTGCACACCTCTGCCATTGACAGTACCCTGACAAATGCATTGAATGCTCTGTGTTGCTGTTTGTGAATCAATACTATTACTAAAGCTGAATTGTAGGCATGGCTGTTTTTGAATAGTCACATTGGTTTAGGTTGGACTGATGTAACTGTGCGTTTGCATTTTAGGACTCTTGGACTGTTTGTTTGGCGCTCTCATAGGACTTTGTACATGTGAATCTTCAAATCTGGGCCTTTTTTTTTCTTTTACACCCCATTTTTGTTGAGCGCTTCCTCGCTAGAGCCATTGTGGTTTATTACGTTCTGACCAATCCTTTGATGATTGAAATCCAGTGGCCCATCTCAATATATTCCAGATCCATATTTGTATTACCACCTAAAACTGGCAGGTGGAGTTGGAAATTCTGGTAGGGGTATCTTTTTCACAGGAAGAGACACAAGAAACTAGCTTGTCTTTTAGGTTCCTTACAACCATTAAAAAAAAATGCCAGTTTTGTATAGAGGTGGCATTATCATAATTTAGTGGCCCAATAGCATCATGCAACACACTTCATATAATGCATACGTGAGATCTATCTATACTGAATCAACTATTTCCTAGTCCTCTATTGCAGCAATTTATTGCTGGAAAGAAATAGACAAGGGATTGGGATTAACCATTGTTACCGTCTCCTATCAATAAAACAGAGACACGGAAAAGGTCTGGAGAAGCCATGTATTTATAATGGCTTCTTGCCCCCAGGCCAGTTAGATCCAGAGGGTCACATGTGCTTGTCTTACTGGTAGACAGGGTCAAAGGGCACAGCAAAGCACAGGCACAAATTAATTTGGGAGTCTCGACTTTAATTTTCTCTAAAGGAGATTTTAACACTTTTGAAGCAAAACATTTATTATTTATTTAATCTTTGTATATGTTTGCTCTTAGACATTGCAATTACCGTGAGAAACAGTATAGTTTATCCTATGTGAAATATTTTAGACATAAGTGTATACATAATACAATTCTATTTAAAGTTCTTCTTGAAGAAAATATTGCTTGTTGTATGCATGTTTTTCATTTTACATCTCTTTGTGGAATTTTTATAAAGGTAGAAATAAGAAAGATAATATAGAATAATAAAATAAGTATAACAATAAAATTGAACATAACAAAGATTCATCGCAAAAATATAAAATTTATTTAATATATTATTTGACAAGGATGAGTTGCTTAGTTGCTTAGTATAAATTTCCTGAAAACAATAGTAAAAAAAAAGACTCTTGCTAACCAGTTAAGATTATATGTGAAATACAAAACCAAATGTATGTATTTTTTTCTTACTGCGCCTTAAAACTTCAATAAAAATCTATTGAAATAAAAAAATAAAAAATACTCTTCCTTTGTTTTCTATTCTGTTTATCCCCTTTATTTAGAGTGTGTGCCTTTTTTTGGAGATGAGTAGTTTACTTCAATTAATTTACTGTTCGTTGTAAATTGTTTCTTACCTTTTTTTGCATTTATTTGTTTTTAGTTTTTTTGTTTTGTTTTATAATTTTTTCTTTTGGTGGAGTAATTTGAGTACTTTAGTTTTTTTTAATTTAGGGCTCTTTATATTTATCTTTTTTATTTTTTTGTATTTTATGTTATTGCATTTTATTTGTATTATAAATGTTTTATTATACTTTTTTCACTGTCACCTATCCATGCCTCCTATCTGTTTCCACCAGTGCCTCCCATCTGTGCCCACCAGTGCCACCCATCAGTGCTCATCAGTGCCACATATCAATGCCCCCTATCAGTGCCACCTAATTAGTGCCCATAAATGCCACCTCATCAGTGCCCATCAGTGAAGCCTATCAGTGCCCATCAGTGCCGCCTCATCAGCGCCTATCTCTAAGAAATCTTTTTTTTTTCAATAAAAAAAAAAAAAAAAACCCAGACAGAAGTGATTAAATACCACCAAAAAATCCCAGGCTGCTTAAGCCATTCCAGGACTCTCTTGAGCAGGTGAATCTGACTCTATGAATGAAGCAATCATTGTTGTCATACCCAAACCTGACAAGAATAGGCTACAATGTGGGTCCTGTTGTCCCATATCTCTCCTGAACAATGATGCAAAAATACTAGCAAAGATTCTTGCCCTCAGACTTCAGACGGTTATTCTATCTCTAATACCGCCAGACCAATCCGGGTTTATGCCTGGCAGGTACACCTTTGATAACATTCATAGGCTATTCCTACATGTCCATAATGCATCACTTGTGAAACATGATGGGTTGGTTCTCTCTTTAGACACTGTGAGTTGGTCCTTCTTGTGGGAAACTATGGCACAGATGGGTTTTGGTTCACAGTTTGTCTGGTGGGTTCGGCTACTATATACTGATCTGCGGGCCAGAGTCCGCACCAACATTGATATTTCGGGTCATTTTCCTTGCAGAAGGGTACCAGGCAGGGGTGCCCTCTCTCTCCACTTCTGTTCGCGCTGGCCATTGAGCCTTTGGCCCTGGCGGTGCAGCAGACGTCAGAGATAGTGGGCATCCGCTCTGTTCCAATTGAGGAGAAAATCCCTCTCTACACGGATGATGCCCTTATATACTTGGACGGTAGATAGAGTTAATTTACTAAGTTGCTACATGTAGTGGAGGAATTTGGAGCGGCTTCAAGGCTTCAGGTGGGTTGGGAAAAATCTCTGCCATTTCTCATAGGCCCTTCTATTCCCACTGAATATCTACAGAGGTTACGTCTACAATTAATGTTATCCTTTTAATACCTAGGCATCCAAATACATGGTGACCTCTATAATACGAAGAACTCAGTATCACTCCTGTATCACTCCTGTAGTCAAACAGATGATGGACAGGCTTGGACGTCATTGCCCCTCAATTTAAAATATCTCTAAAATGATTTTCCTCACCAAATTTTTATATTGCTTTCGTGCTGCCCCAGTTTTTCTTCCCCAAAATGTTTTTGCACAAGTGGACTCCACCTTCTCTTACTTTTTTTGGAATGGTTGCCAGCCTCGTATAGCCAAGTTCTCATTACAGACGGCTAGGGCCGTGGGAGACCGGCATGTCCGAACCTCAGGAATTATTTTATTGCTTCCCAATTCAACTACGTCCATACGTGGTTACACTCTGACCCCCTAACTCCATCCACAGTGCTTTTGTCAGCCCTCTTTGGACCCTCCTCCTCTCTCAGGGATGCGCTACATAGGTCAAGGAGATCCGGTGGCTCCAGATCTTCTCCTGTTGAGATTAGGATTCTTCCACAGGGAAGTCTGTGGTGACATACCCGGAGAGGATTGTGTCAGAATTTTTCCCCCCTCCCTCCAAGCCACAAAACTAAGAGCTCTTTGGTCACCCGGACTCGACCTGGTGGGGTCAATTTGGAGTTACTCATCTCTCTCATATAGTTGAGGACAATACCTTGGTACCCCTTGACACACTTAGACATAAATATGGCCTTGAAATTAAGTTCTTCTTTAAATATCTTTTACTACGACATGCCATTCGGGCACAGTTTGGATCATTGACCATTGAGCTCATGAAATCTTCTATAGAGGACCTCCTATTGTTTCTAGCGATCTTCAACATTTTGTGGTCGCCTCCAGTTGGTGGGGCTGATTCTTTCCAGAACTCTCATTGCAAATGGCTGCTGTCAATGCCTGAGCTTTCTGCATAGGACTGGGAAAGGCAACCAGGATATGCTTTCAGGATATAATCAGCACTGCTGACATATTGATCAAATTCAATTTCATACATCACTTATACTACACACCAGGCTGGTTTGGATGGGACTGAGTCAGCATGTTCTAAATATGATTTAATTGCTGCCATTTTTTTTTCAATGTTTTGGAGCTGTCCTGGACTCTCGACCTATTGGAAGGCTCTATTTGCCTTTTTTGACCACAAGCTTCAACTGCCAATACCTCATACCCCGGAGGTTGGACTCTTAAGAGTGCTTAATGATTATGTTCTTTGTACACGTGCTAGGACTTTGTTACGTATACTGTTATTTTATGCACGTAAAACCATCTTATTGTATTGGAAGGATATGGGCCCTCTTTCAGCCCACGCCTTCTTTCATAGTGTTCATGGGGTTCTCCCCAAATTTAAATTGATAAATAAAAGTAGGGCATGCCCTAAGAAATTCACCAAAATATGACAACCATGGCTAGATGTCTCTGAGGATTTCTGGGGGGGATGTTCTATCATCAAAACTTACTCAGTGAGTCTCTATCCAGTAATATAGCTTTGGAACGGGGATCTGATGGTTGGTTATAGGTTGACCAGGGATTTTTTCTTGCAGAACTCTCCACAACATAGGGGGACCATGAAAATGTACCTTGACTACGGGGTCGTATGTGGTGTGGGCTTGAATGTAGGTGTGTGTGTGTGTGAATGTTGTTGGGGTTTTCTTTGTTCTCTCCATGTACTACCTGCTTTTTGTGCTTTAATGAATACTGGTTTTGGTATATCCACAAGTGCCTTACATGCCTGAAGGGGGAGTCCGTTTCTTTGTATTTTTTTGTTGAAAAACTAAAATAAACACCTTTAAAAAAATACCACCAAAAGAAAGCTCTATTTGTGTGAAGAAAATGATAACAATTTCACATACACTGTGTAGCATGACTGCGCAATTGTCATTCAAAGTGTGACAGTACTGAAAGTTGAAAAATGGCCTGGGCAGTAAGTGCCCTGTATTGAGGTGGTTAAAGTCCATTGTTCCCTTAAAAACCACAAAAACATGGTGATGTAAACTCTTAGCCCTTGTACACACCGTCGGAGATTCCGACAACCAAATCCATCGGAGTAATTCCGATGGATTAATTCCGGAAGAGGTCCGGAAGTGATGTTGCATACACACGGTTGGACTAAGTTGTCGGAAAATCCGATTGTACATAACGTGACAACGTTATTTCGTTACGACGGGACTATGTTCAGGCTAGTAGCCAATAGCTTTGGTCTAGGAATTTGATCTGAGCATGCGTGGCACTTTGTCCGTCGGAGTAGGCTACACATGATCGGAGTATGTCCGATCGGAGCATTTTATCGGAAAATTTTACCGGCAAGTTGGAAAAGTTGGTCCGTCGGATATTCCGACGGAAACAGTCCGATGCATACCACACACAGTCGGAATATCCGACAAAACGGTCCGATAGGAAACATTCCGTCGGAATCTCCGACCGTGTGTACAAGGGCTAACAATGAACTTCCCATTTTGGTCCCTCCTAGTTTGTTAAATATGTCATTTAAAAGGTTTTCTTATATCTGTTCAATAAGTTAAAAAAGTAAATAAAATAGCTGTTGATCTTGCCAGGAATCTTGTTGACTGAAAACTTCTCGTGTTCTCTGCCAGTGCTGCACTCTTGTTAATAGCATTATTCCCAGCTATCTCTGAGAACCATGAAACCCCCTCCTCTCTAGGTTATGGAGCAGAGGAAAGCGGAAGGTACTCTGTAGTCATCTCCTAGAGTAAGAACATTGTTTATTTTTTTTAGATACAGTTTGGTGAATGAGGGTTTTCATGTTATTATAACAGAAAGTTTGTTACTGGCAGAATCACCAGGTGTAAAAAATAAGAAAAAAGCCTGAAAAAAATTAAAAATCACTCACATTATATTTTAGTTTTTTTCCTAAAAACAAGAACAATACGCAGAAAAAAAAACTATTTTATCAGTTATTAAAAAGCATGTAATTTAAAAAAAATATATAGTAAATCAATTGTTAAAGTATATTTTACTATACTTTTATAAATGTATACGTTTTATTACCATGGAAGTTATCTGCAGGAGAAAATGTAATGTTTAGAACCACTGCTTGTCAAGTGGTTAACTGGCTGAGGGAGCAAGGGTATGGTTGGGTTCGTAGTTAATGTAGGTCATTGATGGCCTATGCCTTTGGGTATATAATTCTGTAGGTGCAAAGTGTAGATTTATAAGAAGCCTCTAATTATTGCCAACCTTTGGCTAATATTGTGAAGTCTTTGTGCGCGGTATCAAAGCTTCACACCTCGTAAGTTGAATTCTCTGAAGTGTTCCTGGAGCAGATGCATCTTAATGTAATATATTCTCCGACATTTTCCAGGTCTCTTCACATGACACGAACCTTCCTTAGTGATGGTTCTGCAATAAAAACACATTACTCAGACTTGTTTCTACATGAGTGGAGCATCTGACTTTGTTTTAGCAAGTAATTTATTAATTAGTCACCGGCGTGCCTTGGGTGGTTCACATCCATTATCTTGCTTTAATAGTTTGGCTTTAGGACATTTCAAAGATACATTTTCCATTTTGTAAGCAAGCTGAAATAATTGTTTTCTCTTTAGTATCTTGTGATCATAAATCACAGAATCACTCTAAATGGCCCCGCTAGTAGCGGAATTAACTGTAATAAAAAATGGTAATAAAACAAGATAGAATCTCTTACTTAGATCTTGACAACTGGAAGACATTGGAAAATGGTGAAATAGCACTTAGCGGATGTCAAACGTGCATTTTGGACAAGCTGCGCCAAAGATTTAACTAGTGATTTTTGAGCACTGGGCAGGATCACAACCCTTTCCATGCTGTATTTTCAAGGACATTTGGTGTTCTGGTAATAATACAACCTCTATTCGCTAGCTACCTCATTTAGATTTGTCAAAGACACTTTGTGGGTTATTTACGAAAGGCAAATCCACTTTGCACTGCAAGTGCACTTGGAATTGCAGTCGCTCTAAATCTAAGGGGTAGATCTGAAATGGGGGGAAGCTCTGCTGATTTTATCATCCAATCATGTGCAAGCTAAAATGCTGTTTTTTATTTTCCTTGCATGTCCCCCTCGGATCTACAGCGCCTTTATTTCCAAGTTTTCCTTTAGTATATAACCCCCTTTATGTCCCAATGTGATAGTCCTTTTTGGTGTCCCAAGATGACTCTGTCCCCCTTTTTATTACACATTTGTGCTGTGCTTTTACCTGTGTTCAACCCTAAATAAGCTGCACCAATTAGTGGCGTAACTAGAACCCTCAGGGCCCCAGCGCAAGTAACTATGAAGGACCCCCCTGACCCCCAGCTGGGGCCCTTCCTTCTGAGCCCGGTGGTAGAATGCAAGTATGACCTTTGTGACCCTGGTAGTTCCGCCACCGGTGTCAGTAATTTTTTATTTTTGTTATTTAATTTTTATTTCTTTTTTTATTAAATTTTTTACAAATTTTTTTACAATATTATTTTTTTTTACAATTTTTTAGGAGCTCTGTTGGGGGGCTTTAGTGAGATATCAAGGGTCTAAACAGACTTCTGATGTTCCACCTTTGAGACAGAATCTCCTGCTCTGCAGCCTCAGCTTCACATAATAAATGGACAGGAATAGTTCTGTACAGAGCTTCCTGTTCATTCACAAACTGAAGCAGGTTACTATTCTTCATTTATCGGTATGGATCACTGACTCTCCATTCAGAAAAAGAAGTGGCTAGTAAATTACAGATTTACCAGCTCCTTTCTCGCTCTCCATCCTGACAGATCTCCCTGCAGGGGATTAGGGCAGGTGGGAAAGAACAAATGGGAGGTGGGAGATCAGAGGGAAGCTGGATAGGAGGAGCGGCAGGGAAGCTGCATATAGAGGAATTGCTCTGTCTGCTGATTGCCTGCTTCTTCTTCTTTCTCTCCTGCAGGAATTCAGCATCTGCAGGAGGAAAATAGAGAGATTGATTCCTTTATATGCAACTGCCCCTGCCGGTCCTGCTATCCAGCTTCCCTCTGATCTCCCACCTCCCATTTGTTCTTTCCCACCTGCCCTAATGTACAAGGGGGCTGCACAAGCCCCCTGCAGCATAGTATCGGGTACTCCTGGAACCAGCTAAAGAGACATTATCACCTGCCTATTCAGGGTCTGCACACATAAATGCGCTCGGAGATTGCTTCTTTACCCAGCCCAAGCAAAGTTAGCAGGTAGCAGGGGGCTTAAGTTATCCATACGTCTTCCCCCTTCTCTGCGGAAATACATCTAAAGTAAGTACTAGTGTCAAATGGTGTTGGAATTGATCTGGGTGGATAAAGTCATTGAACTCTCCTCCCCCATTCCATACACACACGCTTGGTAATGTTCAGGCGTGGCGACTGATTGCTCAGGCCCAAGAACTGTTACATGGGAAAGTTCATAGGCCCTCCACATACCCCAAAAAAAAACCCTCCCTCAGTTACAGCAGCAGAGCGAGGACTCTGACAGAGCAGGGAACTGGCAAGGGAGCAATGGATGGGGGATTCCACCTTGCTGTGGGGGTGGGCTATCTGGTGGCACTGCTAATTCAGTAAGAAAGTGACTGAGGGGGTTATTTACGAAAGGCAAGTCCACTTTGCACTGCAAGTGCACTTGGAAGTGCAGTCACTCCAAATCAAAGGGGTAGATCTTAAATGAGTGGAAGCTCTGCTGATTTTATCATCCAATCATGTGCAAGCTAAAATGCTGTTTTTTATTTCCCTTGCATGTCCCCCTGGGATCTACAGTGACTGCACTGCACTTCCAAGGGCACTTGCATTCCATAGTGGATTTTCCTTTAGTAAATAAGCCCCTGTGTCTCGTTGAACTTGAATTTGAAAGGGGAATTGAATTCCTCCTCTTAGACAACTATAATTGGAGGGGCACTGCCATGCAAATCTTTGCTAAGAGGAATAGACCCTCCTTTAGGAAAGCACTGAAGGCCATAATATGTCAGCGGTCTAAAAAAATGTTGATTTGTTAAAACCTGCCCCTATATACATAACACATGCAATGACCTCATAATACTGGGCCTAAAAAAAGTCATGCCCCCCTCCTCTCCATGCCTGTTTGTAATAAGGCCTTCTGCACATGGGCATCTGGAGTCATACAACCTAAACTTTGGTAGTATATTCCCACTCAGGAGCAACAGGCATTGAAATCAATGGCTGTATGAATATATACTATATGTTGGCACTTACACGAACCCGTTCATACATACAGATGTATGACCTCGAACGCAGGCTGTCTGCAACCAGGAGCATACATCTTTATATATGTGCATGCACTGGCATGTACCGGCATACTGCCATTGATTTATATGGGCAGCGGTATACAGCACCTGTCGCTCCCAGGTATTGAAATATGCCCCAATATTATATGATATGGCCAAGGCACCTGTATGCATGAGGCATAAACTGTAGAATATAAAAGTTGCCATTGCTGATTTCTTCTTTGGAAAATACTAGTTTTAAATATATTACATTTTTGTGCTTGGATTTAGATACAAGTTAAAGAATTTGCCTAGACGTCAGTAGATTTAGATGTAATTGTTATCAGTATGCTGCAGTAGCATAACATCATTGCAGGGCACCCCCGCCCCCTCCCCATTTTATGTTACATCTTCCTTTAATCATTATAGTAAATTACACAATAACAGTTACACATGTATGCAATTACAATTATTAGATTGTATTTAATTATATCACTATGTAAAAATAATAAATCAATCTAAAAGTATAAAACATAAAAATTTTACCAGTTAATTTTATTTTCACATGGTTTGTGCGATCCATTAGAAATATAGATGAAAAGGAGACAGATTATGGCATGATTCATTTTACAGGACGAAAACATGCTGTAGGTTGTGTAGATATTTGCATAGACTCTAACATAAATAATGGGAAATCCCACTTAATCGCGTTAATGAAATGTGACTCTACACAAGCTGTATTCAAGTAACATAATATTTTAAAATATACAAATGCATGTACCATAATTATAACATGTCATCACAACTCTTTTCCTTTTCTTTTAGAATTGTTGCACCTAAATACAGTAGTGTAATATTTTATTTAGATTTAGGTAAATTAAAGAGACCCTAAACCCTATTTCCCTAAACAAATTAAAAAATAAGGTTCCCACAATAGGTGAAGTATTATACTCACTTCTAGAGATGAGCTTGGGTTCAATTCTAGGTTCAGTCCAAATCCGAATGTCAGCTGTCCGTGCCGAGCCAATGAGCTGTGGGTGGAAGTGAAGGCAGGTCTTACCTCTTCCATGTTCCCCTCCTCGTTGGGCACTAAGTGCGGGTCACATCTTCTGGGCTACACTAGACAACTGGTGATAGGGACACTGCCTTACACATGGGATAAGTTTGCTTGAACGAGTGACTTGAACTCTAGTTAACTCTCTCGATGTTAGTATACATCACTACTTTACCAATATATTTAGATACACGCCGAGCCATTGCTCTCTCCACCTGTCCTGTGTATCTCGGCTACCTCACTCCCAATAATGGAATGGAACCGCGTGCCTAGGGCGGGCTCCATGCACACACTTACTTAACTCTTCCTATTCTGTACCTAAGCACAGGCTGAGAACCTCTGCCATGCTCATCTTCTCTTGTTGCTATGGGAGACAAACCTCTCATGGAGGGAGCACCGACAATAGCTCCTCCTGCAAGAGACTATCCCACCTGGTGCATCTGCACACTTATGACAGGCTGTTTGTGAAACCTTTGTTACCCCTGGTAAACACTTTAAACTGTATTAACTCTTGGGCTGCTCTCTTAATACCCAAATGTGTTTAACTGACTGAATGTAGACTATGTATGTCTGTTACTTGCATTACACCCCTTGAGTAACTTCAGACCAGGCAAGGGCAAAGTTTCAAAAGTTTTACCAAAAACTCTCAGCATACAGAGCAAAGTGTACAGTGTCTCCATGACATCCCAAGTCCCTGATTTAGGCTTGATGGCTGGCCCAGCATACCTGCATGGGATGGGAGTCCATTCATGGAAAAGTCCATAGTGGCAGATCTCCAGAACTGGTGTCTTCAGGGAGGACTGCTGGTCCCAGTAATCCCCCTACATGGTGGATGTGACAGCAGGCAGGCTTGATCTCCATGAAAAGCTGAGGCTTGTCTGTGTCTTCTTTCCATACAGTAGACTGTCTGGGCAGAGTCCTCCACCCTTTTATTATGAGCACAGGGAGAGAGGCTGAGCTAAGCAAAAAGTGCAGGAAACCAGGTTAACTGTTTCCCTCCTGGCTGGGGCAGCAGCTATCTCACTAACCATCATTTCAACCTGCTTACACGTACACAGAAGATTCTTCATGGGCAAACTTTAGAATTCCTCCATATCTTCTGGTTTCTTGGCTTTTTACAGTTGCTAACTGCATGCTTTACCCACTTTAATATACTTTTGCTCTCTTTCTGTCTTGATCCATTGTTCTTGTAAAAAATGTATGGCCAGTTGGAAACTGTATTCAGTTTTTTAACCTTTTGCTGCCCATGTAACACCTACATGCTTTAATGTACATACACAGCACATATGCGCCCGTGGGCGGCCGAGGATTCTGTGCTGAAGTGTGCTCACTGCTCTCTACCCCTTCTTTCGAAATAAGATCCTTGAATTAAAGCAAAAAAATTGTGCTACCAGCGCCGAATGCTGTGATCTGATATCTCCCTGGCAGCTGCTCCAAATTTACTCCCCACTATGTGCAGATCAATAGTTATGTGTAATAGATATGATAATATCTATTTCACTTGATAAATTAGAAGAACCTTGGATGGACTCAAAATAAGGCTTTCCTGTGTGAATCTATGTTGGGAATCTAATTGCTGGACTAGGAGAGTTACTAGCCAGCAGCATCTGATTGATTGTTAATGCAGATATGGCTGGCTATTAACTCTTCTATGTCTGGGTGGTTCTTGGTGCTCTACAGTGGCAGGCAGACTAGGGTGCAGAGCGACATTGTAGCTTGACCTGATTGGTGACTGACCCCTGGGCTGGAAAAGTTGTTGGGAGAGACATCATTGTGAGATGATGGCAGGGGGTTTTGGAGCAAGGCAGTTTAACTCCATCTTTCGCAGAAGCCATACATGGTTGCTTGGTGGTGCACAAGTGTTCTGCTGTGGCTGACATTATACTTTGCTTTTTGTTTGATGGGGCATTTTTTTCTAAGTGATCTTATACACATTCATGGTGTTCTATACCTAGTGCATTAGATGACTGGTTTACCAATCATCCCATTATGGGTGGTTCTAATATTTTACTTCAACCAATCAATGCACAGGTATACTGGGCTGCATATGACACACTTATGACCCCTGCACTTTTCATGATATATTAAGATCCTCTGAGCCAAGTTAGGCTGTATGCATGAACTCATATTGGAAGAGTTTGTTCATGTCTCTCACTTATGAAACAGAAATGAAAGCATACTTTCAGGGTACCAGGACTGTGGTATATGTTATCATGTACACAGTAAGGATGCTTGGATTTTAAGCTTTCCCCACTTTTAGCACAATTTTGACACACCTACAAGTCACCAAAGAGCACTGCACACATCACCTAATTGTTCTCCTCTTGGTGCCTAAAGTTAAACCCTCAAAATAAGAAATGTATCCATAGCCCTAAACATCATAGCTGTTTACCTCCAAAGAGACAATATCTAAGGCATTGCTACCTCTGGCTGTTAATCTCATGAGATTTGGAGTGAGATTTGGTGATGTCACTATTGAGCTGCTCAATGTCCTTCTCGCTGGGGAGGAAGCTGCATCTGGAAACCTGCAGTGCAAGGATCCCCCTGCTTCTGCTGCTTTCTGATAGTCACTACCCTACAACTCCTCATAATTTCATTTATTCACCAGCCATCCAGGTGGTGGACATGAAGATGAAGGTTGCCACCTCATCCCTTTAAACTTGAACACATATTAATTACACAAGTTCTGTGGCTGATTAAGATGGTAATTAAATGCACTTGGTGCCTTATCTGCATTCAATTTGCCTCAGAACCTGTGTAACTCATATGTGTTCGGGTTTAAAGGTATGAGGTGACCATCCTAGTGAAGATGCAAAGCCTTGCTTCTACAAAAAAGGCTTCCTCCACACAGTGACACAATGTTGGACAAGGCATGGTAAGTCAGTAGCAGGGAAGGTCAGCTGCAGGGAGCCTAAAGGACAACATTGGTCATTAGCCCATTGCCATCTGGTTGCCTCTTTTGGGAACAAATTCCACAGTGCAGGTCCTCTAAGCCACTTTGGAGAATGCACGAGCAAGCTTGCTTTAAATAGAGTTAACCATGGAGTTTTCCTTTAAGAATTGTAATATGAAATTTTATTTTCAGTGACTAGCTGAAACTGTGAGCAATAAAAACGTACTGTGAATCAAAGAACATATTTTTGAGAAAGCAATACCTATCCAATATATTGGGAGATATCGTATTGCAATGTTTTATAAATGCAATAAATGTTTGCCGTGGAAGTACTGTACATCATGAAAACAAATGCTTTCACTTATGGAAATGCAGAAAGATCAACATAATCTGTTTAGCGCTGTGCGGATTCGGCTAAAAATATTTTACCCAGAAAAGACAACACATTAAAAGGAGAGATTTTGCTAAAACAACAGTTGCTGGCGAGCCATATGTCTAGTGTTTACAGGAAAGAACAAATTAATAATTTACTGTTCAGAAGTCTGGGGATGTGGACTGAGTTAAAAATCAAGCAAAATCAGCAACAAAGCAAAAAAACATTTTCCAAGGTATTTAAGTAGATGAACATAAGCACAAATGTAATGCGGTATAGTAACCCAGAGCAACCAATCAAATTTCAGGAGTCAGCAGTCGATCAGGTACCACTGCGCTGTGATAGTGCTGTGACATGTGTTGGTAAACAGCAGTGCTCTTCATTTTAAATGGTGCCCCAATGCAACTGCTTTGTATTTCACTACAGTGTTGCATTGTGATGAACTAGGAAAAATGCTGCATATCCAATGTTTGGTCCGTTACGGTTAGTATTTTGTTTTGGATGCAAATCTCAGACAATAGACACAATTAAGAAGACCATTCAAATGAATGGTCTACCATAATGTAATACAGTAGATCATCCTGGTGTAAATTTTATGTGCATTAGATCGCTGTGGTGCATTTCACTACGGATGGGCATACAAATTAAAAGATTCAAGGGGTGGAGTGAAATTGGGGCAGGGCTTGGTTGGAGCCCATTTCTCAGACATCCACAGATATTCACCATGGCCTCCCCATCTAACCACTAGAGAACGTTTGTATTCAGGAGTTTGGAGAACTAATTTGCCACACTGCCAATGTGACACTACTGCAGGAAACCTACAGGCACTTTCACTACGTAACAAAGACATAAGTTCATCCATTTTGAAAAGATGCCTTTCCCATTTTGTAGTAGGAGTGTATAGTGCTGGACTATTTGGTTTTCTAAAAGTAGGCGCTAGTATGTAGTGGTAAGTAGGCAGCTTTTTGATCTTAAAGTGGTTGTAAACCCTTACAAACCACTTTGACCTACAAGTAAGCCTAGGTCCAAGAAATATCTCCTAAACCTACACAGTTTAGGAGATATTTACTAAAAGACAGGCACCGCTGTCTACGGCACAGATATGCCGTTAGTGGCGGCTCCCATGCACATGCGCGGGTGTGACATCATTGCTGCTCCAGCGCTGTGAGTGGCCAGAGCAGCAATACCCAGAAGATGGATGCTCCGTGCCACAGGGGACAGCGGTGACATCGCTGGCTTCTGTGTCAGGTAAGTGACACATAATGGGCATAGTAGCCCATTATGCTTTACCTTTGCAGGGAGACAAAGAAGAAGTAAACCCATCAGGGTTTACTTCCTCTTTAAGGATTCTTTAAAGGGATCCTTCTCAAAACATGAAATATTGGATGAGGAAAGCAGCCCTCCACCTAGACATTTAGAGTAAGTTCATTTATAATCAACAAAATATATCAATGGATTACAGGGGGTGCAAGGGTACAGGGGGTGCAAGGGTCCTCCTTCATCTATATTGGAATATTCTGAGAATTGGGATCTGAACTGGGCTGGAAGGCCAAAGGAATAAGAAATTAACTGTAATGCTTGTGGATTGTCTGTTCACGAGCATTACATTAATTATTAATTCCTTTGATCTTCCAGCCCAATCTTCAAGTACTAAAGTATTGGGGGGTCATTGTAACACCCATAATGCATTGGCTTATCTTGTTGACAGGGATGTGCAGTCAGGGGAGGCAGGTTTGGCAGAGCCTCACCTGCTACAAACATTTAAAAAAAAAGATACATTTTGAGGGTCATAGCTTTGTGTCCTGGGGTCACAGAGACCCCAAATGGGTAAGGGTTAGGTAGCCACTCCACCACTGGTCAAACTTTGGGGCTTCTGGCATCTATGGATCCAGGGAGATGGGGCTCCTTGTGCAGCCGGTCAGAAGCTGCATACAGAGCAGCCAGTTTAAATACAAGCTGGCACACCCTGCTTGCAGCAGACTGAGAGGACGAGCTCACAGTGCCTCTGACTCCTTGTCAGAGGCACTGAACTCAATTGACAGCTTGGAGCCTTGGACCAATGGTAAAGCACCATTGGTCCAAGCTGTCCAATAATAATGCTGCAGTGGAGGCTCTACTCTCACTGCAGTGTCATAGAAGGGGCATGTGTCTAAAAGACAAATGCTGCCTTTCAGTCCAGCCCTCTTAACTACAAGGAAAAAACATGTGTTTATGGGTATAAGGTCTACCCATAATTCCATGTTTTTATCACACAGTTAAGAGGGAGAATCTGCTGCTGCTGAAAAGGTACTTTTTTAATCAAGCTAAATAATATATTATTACGCTATATGTTATAATATACTAATGCATTATTTATATATTTACTGTGAAATTACTGGTTTTGAAGTATAACTTCAAACTTCAGTAATCTGTCCATTAAGCCACCTGCTTGAGTACAGTTTTTGAAAATATAGTAAATTGCCCTAAAAACAATATATAATAATAATTTTTATATTACTTATGGTAATTAACCACTTGCCACACAGGCCAATTCTGATACTTCTCTCTTACATACTACGTAAACATCATCATTTTTTTGCTAGAAAATTACTCAGAACCCCCAAACATTATATATATTTTTTAGAAGAGACCCTAGGGAATAAAATGGTGTCCTTGTAACTTTTTATGTCATGCAGTATTTACTTGTGGAATGGCACCAAACTTCAGTACTTAAAAATCTCCATAAGCGATGCTTTAAATTTTTTTACAGTTTACATGTTTAGAGTTACAGAGGAGGTTTAGCTCTAGAATTGTTTCTGGTGCTTTAACGCTAGTGGCGATACCTCACATGTGTGGTTTGAACGCTGTTTACATATACTTAACCTCCCTGGCAATATGATTTTTTCGGATTTTAGGTGCTGAAAGTGGTACCATTATTTTGAATGGAAATTTGGCGTTTTATATTCTAAGCCTGTAATTCTTAGGAATAACTCACTGAAATCTGTTTAAACCAAAGTCTAGTAGACATCACGGGTAGGATAAAGTTTGAAACACAAAATCATAAATTATAATATAATAAATAACTGTAAATAATAACAAATAATAATAGAATAATAATCATACTTTTTATTCAATACATTTTAGTAAATAATATAATCCAAAACACTGACATTTTTTTTTGTCAAACAAGGGTGCAATATTGGTAGTCATATTGCTTCGGTAAACGTCTCTGGTATGGAAAATTTTAAAACATGGTACAGCACAAAGTCCAACATCACAGTCAGGACAGTAGAACCTGGTTTCTTTTCTATTTTTCCTTCCAGTGTCGTCGCACTTAGAGCAGCAAACGACACACATCCTTGTGGGTGCTGCCTGCTTTTCTGTTGGTGGAACGTGGTCCATAAAGTGCCGACCAGTCAAGCGTTCCGGGTTCACAACGCCAGCAGCACGACGGCCAGATCTGTTTACAGTCGTTGGTGTTTGGTGCCTGAGGAAAATAAGTTCGGCAACAACAGGCCTGTCACAACTCTTTTTTTTTAGAAGAATGAAAGCATTCCACAGGCACTGCTCCAGAAGGTGCCTGAAGATTTTTTTATAATATTTTTTCTGTTGCTTCCTCATGGCTGGATAAAAAGTCATGGCCTGGTCAGCTCGGTCAACACCTCCCATAGTATGGTTGTAGTCCATCACGACTTGGGGCTTCATGATGTCTTTTCCACCTTTTGTTTGTACCATGACAGTAGAGGTGTTGTGAATGGTACTCATTAGGCACACATCTTTTTTGTCGCCCCCATCTTCCTTTTTGCCAGGCAACTATTTCTCCTGGCTTGAGCTTTTTATTGACAAAGGTTGGTGGCAAGTCATGGCGGTTAGCTCTAACGGTCCCGTATGCATCTGTTTTATGCTGCAAAAGGAACTCATAGAGTTCTGGAGAACTGTAAATATTGTCTGTGGTTACACAGTAGCCCTGATTCAGCAGCGGTTCAATCAGAGTAAGCACGGAAGCGGTTGCCAGTCCATAGTTACCGAATCTCTCATTGAACTTGGTTCCTTTCCCAGTGTAAAGTATGAAATTCCATATGTACCCAGTGCTGGATTCACAGAGCATGAACTGTATCCAGCTGAGTCTTCCTTTGTAGGCCATCAGACGTTCGATACTGATGTCTGTATCGGGTACATAGATCTTCTGGAAATTTTGCTGAATCATTTGGTAAAGCCCCAAAATCTTTTTTAGTTTTGGTGCTGGATGAGAAGTCTCGTCGAATTCCTCATTATTCTCAAAGTGCAGATACTTCATAATAAGGGAAAATTTGCACTCCGACATGACGGTGCCAAAAAAAAGAGTTGCTAGCAATTTGTTGGTGGTCCAGTACCACTTCTGCAGGGGTTTCCCAACCACTCCCTGAAGAATTATGAGGCCCAGAAACTTCCAGATGTCCTCCTTGGTTACTGGTTCCCACTTTCTGCTCCTTGCAAACCTCTGCTCCTTGCAAACCTGTTGTTTGTGGTACCGATTTGTCTCCATTACAATTTTTTCTATAACCTCATCGGTCAAAAAGAGTTGGAGGTATGCCAATGGGTTGTCATCCACATCCACTTTGATACCAGGTGTTCCAGTAAATGGAGATCTTGGGGGCGCTGCGTGCTCCGTACCGCAATCAATTGAGCACCAAGTCTGCACATCACTGGTCAAAGTCGCAGGATCAGCATTAAAATCGCTTTCCGTACCTGACGACGAACCTCCCCACGAATCGCTATCACTCACTTCTGCAAGCGATTCTGTATCGCTGTCACTGTTTTCAAACAGGTCATATGCCACTTCTGAGGTAGAGGCGTGCTTTTTTGATGCCATGGTCGCTCTGCAGTTTCCAGACACAAAGTACAGTAAAACTGCAGGCAGGGGCACTGGATAAAGCAATGGGGGCAAGCTAAGGTCAGTTTTATTTTATTTAGTAATGTAATCCAATAGGATTACAATGTATCAGTGTGTTTGTGTTTTAAACTTTTTGAATTTGGCGCTGGTTCCACCACCCTGTGTCGCTATGCTCACAGGGAACGGAAGCCAGGGCACACAGTGCATCGGGCGGAAGGTCCGGCCGCCGTACACAGCGGGGATACATCGCGGGATCCCGGAGATAAGGTAAGTTATCTCTTTCTGGATCCAGCGATGCAATCCCGAGTGTGGCTCGGGGTTACCGCTAATGGTACAAAAATCTCACCCCGAGCCACACTCGGGAATACCGTCAGGGGGGTTAAACAAGTCCTATGCTGGCTAAAGGAGTAAACTATGAGAACTAATGAAGGTGCTAAATATAACTAGCAGAACTAGTAGAACTTCAATCGCCTACATAATGAGAATCTAATACGTAACTTGTAACCTGTGTGTATCTGGCTCTGATACTAGCCAGTGGTTCACCAGCCACTCACCTCACCGCATGTGCCTGCATTGGAGTACAGTGACCTCATTATCATGTTCAAGAAACCAGTGGTGAGATGATTGGAGCTTTGTGACATGGTGCATTATCCTGCTGGAAGGAGTCATCAGAAGATGGGGACACTGTAGTCATAAAGGGATGGTCATGGCCAGCAACAATACTCAGGTAGGCCATGGCATTTAAACAATGCTCAATTCGTTCTAAGGAACGCAAAGTGTACCAAGAAAATATCCCGCACACCATTACACCACCACCAGCCTGAACCATTGATACAAGGCAGGATGGTACTATGCTTTCATGTTGTTTATGCCAAATTCTGACCCTACCGTCTGAATGTCACAGCTGAAATCGAGACTCATCAGACCGGCAATGTTTTTCCAATCTTCTATTTAGTGAGCCTTTGCCAATTGTAGCCTTAGTTTCCTGTTCTTATCTGACAGATCTCAAACGTCTGGCAATTCTCTTCTGAACTCTGACATCAACCAGGCATTTTCCTCTATGCAACTGCCGCTCACTGGATATTTTTCTCTTTTTCCCTCTAAACCATAGAAATGGTTATGTGTGAAAATCCTAGTAGATCAGCAGTTTTTGAAATACCAGCTCATCTGGCACCAACAATCATGCCACGTTCAAAGTCACTTAAATGCCCTTTCTTCCCCATTTTGATGCTCGGTTTGAACTTCAGCAAGTCGTCTTCACTGTCTATCTTGATGCCTAAATGCATTGAGTGGCTGCCATGTGATTGGTTGATTAGCAATTTGTGTTCCCAAGCAATTGAACAAGTCTACCTAATAAAGTGGCGAGTGAGTGTATGCACATAACATTAACAAATAAACCTAAAACTAGTACTGCTTTAAGTGAAGAGCCTATATGATTTTCTTGCTATAAAATCATTTTAAATATAATATATAGTATCCCATACCACGAATGTAAAACAATTTTTAAGGATTTATCTTGGCTGAAAGAATCTTGGAAGAAAAAAATTATATCCGATACACCAAAGGATTTGTGACATGCTGCTATTGGATTTACTACATAATTTATAAGCTTTTGGCCGGCTTTGCCTTTTCAAAAAAAAAAAAGTATTGTGTGATTTTCCTACATTTCGGATTATTTTGGCTTACATTGTTTCTGCTGGAAAATTGGATGATAAATGGGAATCCAAAGAGACCAAGACCACTTGTCCTCTTCAGCCTGTATTATATTTTAGATGTTTTTGGCAAATCGAAAAAGCGATCAACGCGATCAGTTAAAAAAGCAACCATTGATCACTGCAAGACATCAATGTCTTAGCATGAAACGCTGGCAGTTTCCCGGTTGCCTTATTAGATTTTTATATTGCGTTTTCCCACATTTTGACATTGTTCCGCAAACGAAGAAAGAATGTTGGCAGTACACTTTGCATTCTTGAAATAGACAAAAATAACTTTAGCTTAACAAATGCAAAAAAGGCCAAATAGCTTATTCCCACAACAAAAGTGGCTAAACATGCTTATTGCGGGGAAGGCAAGCCAAACCCACGTATGCCGAGGAAAAAAAAAAAACACACAATGGACCATCTGGCAAATGTTACAGCATTTATATAAATCATCAGATGCAAAACCTTGTTGAAGGAAAACAAATAAGGGAAAAACTTAGCAGAGGAAATGGAATTTATTATTTGTATTGTAATGGTAGATGAGGGAGAGGTAAGATAAATGCATAGGAGAATTTGATTTCACCTATGTAAATGAATGACATAAGTGGATGTACAGCTCTGGGTCTCGGCTCGGGTTGACTCTTGCACTCTCTCTTTCCAGATCTGGCTTGTCTTGCTTTCTGTATGGGATTATTTTAGCTGTGTGTGTTTAAAGAAATACTAAACCTCGGATATTAGGCAGGGCATCTCCCAATAAAATCAGATTGGCTTTCAACGTTGACTAATCCTTCCAATCCTTCCAATGGTGTTTTCTTCCCAAAATTATAACAGCGGCTTTTTGTTTCCTGTCTAATGCTTTACAGGACTAGCTTAAAGTGTTTTTAAAGTCTTTTTTTTTTCCAGTTTTAGAAAAAGTACGGAATAGTTAGGACCCCTGCTGTGTGTTTTTTTGTGTCCTATCAAGGAGTTTTCCCTTCACTTCCTTTTCTAGAGATCCAACAGGACTATTGAACCTGTTTTCTAAAGATGTTACTGATATCTGGAAGTCCTTTGTTACATCTTGTTACAGTGGTGGCTGGTGCTCAAAATTTTTTGGGGGGGCAAACAAATTGAAAAATTCAGAAAAAAAAATCCCATCAATTTCAGCCACTGTGCCATCAATCGCAGCCACTGTGTCCATCAATTGTCACCTCTGTACTATCAATCGCAGCCACTGTGCCCATCAATCACAGCCACTCTGTCATCAAACGCAGCCACTGTGTCCATCAAGCACATCCATTGTGCCCATCAATTGTCGCCACTGTACTATCAATCACAGCCACTGTGTCAATCAATCGCAGGCACTGTGCCATCAAGCACAGCCACTGTGCCCATCAATTGCTGCTACTGTGCAATCAATTGCCGCCACTGTGCCATCAAATGCACCCACTGTGCTATCAAACGCAGCCACTGTGCCCATAAATTGTCATCACTGTGCCCATCAATTGCCACCACTGTGCCTTCAATCACACCCACTGTGCCCATCAATTGCTGCCAATGTGCCACCATACACGTCCACTGTGCCATCAAATGCACCCACTGTGACATCAAACGCAGCCACTGTGCCCATCAAATGCATCCACTGTGCCCCATAAAATGCAGCCTCTGTATAGGGGGTGGCAGCGGTGGCCATAAATAGATTCATGCAATGCATGTATCTATCTATTGGTGCTAGGGAGTGGCTGGAGAGAGGAGGCGGCGCCCGTGTACCCTTAATGCACGGGCCGCCACTGTCTTATTACCTCTTACCAGCATACTCTATACATCTCTTCAAGGCTGATTGTTTTGTCCTTGACAATCTAACTAATGGGTGTATACATATGACATCTTTCTAAAGGGTAAGTCTAGATTCCATTATTAAAAACTTTTACCACCTATATATTGATCCCTGCCTTATATATATTTATATTTTTTATATTGATTTTTCACGTTTTATACCCATATATAGTTTTTGAATGGGTAAGCATTTTTCTTTGTTTTTTTTGTTACTTACCATTATAGTATTATATCAGTGGCCCTCTTTTGTTTCATTTACATACATGGCTCCCTGCTTATATATATGTGCTTATGTCTTGCATTCTACATTTGGCAGATCTTTTTTGCCTGAGGATCACCCTTCCATGGGCCAGCAGGCTCTTTTGGGTCCTATATTTTCTCTCTCCACATAAGTATGCATGTGACAACATTGCTCTATTGGTTGGGTAAGTATACAGTTGTGCTCATAAGTTTACATACTCTGGCCGAATTTATGATTTCTTGGCCATTTTTCAGAGAATATGAATAGCACAAAAACTTTTCTTTCACTCATGATTAGTGTTTGGCTGAAGCCATTTATTATCAATCAACTGTGTTTACTCTTTTTAAATCATAATGACAACAGAAACTACCCAAATTACCCTGCTCCAAAGTTTACAAGGTGTTTGAATGGCTATTAATGGTAACCATCCTCACCTGTGATCTGTTTGCTTGTAATTAGTGTGTGTGTGTATAAAAGGTCAATGAGTTTCTGGACTCTTGACAGACCCTTACATCTCTCATCCAGTGCTCCACTGACGTTTCTGGATTCTGAGTCATGGGGAAATCAAAAGAATTGTCAAAGGATCTACGGGAAAAGGTAGTTGAACTGTATAAAACAGGAAAGGGATATAAAAAGATATCCAAGGAATTGAGAATGTCAATCAGCAGTGTTCAAACTCTAATCAAGAAGTGGAAAATGAGGGGTTCTGTTGAAACCAAACCACGGTCAGGTAGACCAACTAAAATTTCAGCCACAACAGCTTTTTGGCCACAACCATAAACATTACATTTGAAAAGGAGTCAACAAGGCCTATGATGAAAGGTACACCATTGCTACTGTGAAACATGGAGGTGGATCGCTGTTGTTTTGAGATGTGTGAGCTACAAAGACACATGACATTTGGTCAAAATGAATGGCAAGATGAATGCAGTATGTTATCAAAAAATACTGGAGAAACATTTGCATTCATCAGCCAGGAAGCTGCTCATGGGACGTACTTGGACATTCCAACATGACAATGATCCAAAACACAAGGCCAAGTTGACCTGTCATTGGTTACAGCAGAATAAAGTGAAGGTTCTGGAGTGGCCATCTCAGTCTCCTGACCTCAATATCATTGAGCCACTCTGGGGAGATCTCAAACGTGCCATTCATGCAACAGTGCCCAAGAATTTACAGGAACTGGATGCTTTTTGCCAAGAGGAATGGGCAGCTTTACCATCTGAGAAGATAAAGAGCCTCATCCACAAATACCACAAAAGACTTCAAGCTGTCATTGATAGTAAAGGGGGCAATACACTGTATTAAGAACTAGGGTATGTAAACTTTTGATCAGGGTCATTTGGGTAGTTTCTGTTGTCATTATGATTTAAAAAGATTAAACACAGTTGATTGATAATAAATGGCTTCAGCCAAACACTAACCATGAGAGAAAGACAAGTTTTTGTGTTATCATTCATATTCTCTGAAAAATGGCCAAGAAATCATAAATTCTGCCAGGGTATGTAAACTTATGAGCATAACTGTATATATCTTTATTTGATATCCTTGGGATGTCTTACACTTTGGGGGGGTTTTTTTTCACCCCATAGTATTTCACATGAGGCATGTACTTAGTATCTGTACCGATATTTTATGAAAATATGCTGTTTTCACCTGTACCGATATTTAATGAATTTGTAATTCTAAGGATCATGTTTGTATTTTTCTTTCTTTATAGACCTTTTTACATTCCTGTGATTAAATACTTCCTATGTATTAAACTTGGTCGGTCCTGAAGAAGTAAATGATCCGCAAAATGCGCTGACCTTCTCAAAAGTCTTAAAACGTCTGTTACTGTAATGTATTTTGCTGTTAACAATATGTGCTCCCTTTTAGATTGTACAAAATAAAAGGCAAATCTTTTAAGATAAACCTTTGTATTTATAAAAGGATAAATACAAAACTAGAAAATACAAAACTTGACTTTTTTATGCCTTTCAAATAAGTGGATGTACAGCTCTGGGTCTCGGCTCGGGTTGGGTTCACTCTTGCACACGCTCTTATCATATCTGGCTTGTCTTTCTTTCTGTACGGGATTATTTTAGCTGTGTGTGTTTAAAGAAATACTAAACATCGGATATTAGGCAGGGCATCTCCCAAAATCAGATTGGCTTTCGATGTTGACTAATCCTTCCAATCCTTCCAATGGTGTTTTCTTCCTAAGATTATTACAGCGGAGTTTCCTGTTCAATGCTTTACAGGACTGTCTTAAAGTGTATGTAAAGCCGAATTTTTCAGTTTTAGAAAGAGTAGGGAATAATTAGGAACCCTGTTGGGTGTGTTTTTTTTTATGTCCCATCAAGGAGATTTTCTCTTTTAGAGATCCAACAGGAAGTGAAGCTGACCGTACACTAGTAGATTTCAGAATGAACATTTGTATGAACATTCTTATCACCACATTTGATCACATGATGAAAGGCATTAGAAAATACCTAAAAAAAATTGAATTTTAACGTTCAGTTTTTGATGGATGGACTTTCCAGAAGAAAATTGTGTACACTGTTATGCCCCGTACACACGAGCGGACTTTTCGACATCCAAACTCCGACGGACTGAGCCTGTCAGACTATCCGATCGTGTGTGGGCTGCAACGGACTTTAGCTTCGCTAAAGTCTGACGGACTTTAGAAATGAAGCATGCTTCAAATTTTCCCGACGGAACTCCGCCGGACCCGGTCCCCTTCGAAAAATTCGCTCGTGTGTGTGCTACTCCGACGGACTAAAACCGACGCTAGGGCAGCTATTGGCTACTGTCTATGAACTTCCTACGTCGAATCCAGTCGTACGTCATCACGTTCGACTCCGTCGGAGTTTGGTGTGATGGTGTGTGGTCAAGTCCGTTCGGTCGAAAAGTCCGCCAGAACTCCGTCGGAACTCCGTCGGAACTCCGGCGGAACTCCTTTGGAGGTCTGTCAGACTTAATCCCTCTCGTGTGTACGGGGCATTAGAATCTTATTCATTTGGGAAAACATTTCTATCCTGCTTCTTCTTCTCTTTTCTTGTCACTGGGGCTTAAAAAAAATTAACAAAGATTTGACCCCATTAACAAACAGAAAAACAAATGTTTTTAAAGGTGAACTCTGGGCATTTTTTTCCCCCATGCAGTGGGACTGTTCCCGCACTGCATGGGTTAACTGCTAGTTTTGTCCAGTGGCAACCAGAAAGCTGTATACTCACCCGATCCACAACTTCAGAAGCAAACGGTGCTCTCCCACTATCCAGTGGTGGACTGTTCCTGATGTCTTGACATCCAGAGCAGGTCTACGGGCATGATTTACATCAGGAACAGTCACTTGCACAAGACTGCTAGATGGGGTGAAGGGGGGGGGGGGCAGGAGCTACAGGGACCTATTTTGTGCTAGGAGGAATGGAAAATTAGGTAAGTATATCTCCGCTTTCTAATCCCCTATACCAGGGATATGCCATTAGCTGACCTCCAGGCTCCAGCTGTTGCAAAACTACAAGTCTCATCATGCCTCTGGGGTGCCATGCATGTGGCTGTCAGAGTCTTGCTATGCCTCATGGGACTTGTAGTTCTGCAACTGCTTGAGGTCCACTAATTGCATATCCCTGCCCTAGACAAAAACGAGTAGTAGCCAACGCTTGCAGTGCAGGCACAGTCCAACTGAATGGGAAAAGAAATTCCCGGAGTTCAGCTTCAAAATGAAGAATTGTGAATGAAATTATACTAGTGTATGGCCAGCTTAAGAGGAACTCTCTCCGAAGCAGGGGAAATCCGCTTTAAGACAGATGTCACCAGAGCAGGTTTTTGCATTGAAAGATTTTTTTTTTCTTTTTGAAAAAAAAATTATATTAAAGTAAAAAAGCATCCTTTAACCACTACAATACTGGGCACTTTCACCCCCTTCCTTCCCAGCCTAATTTTCAGCTTTCATCGCTCTAGCGCTTTCAGTGACAATTGCGCGGTCATGCTACACTGTACCCAAATGAAATTGTTATCATTTTGTTCGCACAAATAGAGCTTTATTTTGGTGTTATTTATTCACGACTCCGTTTGTTTTTTTTTGCGATATAAGCGCAAAAAAAGTGGAAATTTGGAAAAAAAACAATATTTTCTTTTTTCTATTTGAAAAGAAATCCAATAAAATCAAATTTTGTCATAAATTTAAGCCAAAATGTATTCTGCTACATGTTTTTGGTTAAAAAAATTCCGTTAAGTGTATAATAGTTGGTTTGTGTGATCACGGACATATGTACGCAAATGATCATGTACATATGTGTGCAGGTGATCACGTACATATGTGTGCAGATAATCATTGGGACATGTGATTTTAGTGGGACATATGTGGGGGACATGTTTTTATTATTAGGGACATGTGTTTTTATTATTTGGGGACATGTATGTTTTGGGGACATGTGTGTTTTGGGGACATATGTGGGGACTGTGTTTGTACTGTGTGGTGTGTTGTGTGTTGACACTACACTGATAATCAGTGAGTAAAAAGCTGTAAAAAGCAGCCCATACTCACTGATCATCAGCCGTCTGCAGCGTTCTGCTCTCCTCTCCTCAGCGATGACTTCCGTGTGAGGAGAGGAGAGCCGATTGCCTAGCAACCGGCTGTTTGTTTACATCACATGACGGCCGTGATTGGACACGGCTGTCATGTGATCAGGAGGGCCAATCACAGAGCCCTCCTGCCGATCTGAGATGTGCCGTGTCCAGGTGACACGAGCACATCGGGATCGCGCCGCTGCGTGGGCACGCGCACGCGCGATCCCGCTACTTCTGAAGGACGTTCCTGAACGTCCTATCAGGAGTAGGCGGCTCCCACCCGGCCGTATATATGCATTGGCCGGGTGGGAAGTGGTTAAAAAATCCCTTCTACTGCACCCAGCTTCCTCCAAATCTCCAAAATCCTTTATTTTGCTGCTGTGATCTGTCCTCCTGTTTGCGGATGCAGTTATTCCCAACTAGGGTTCTATGGAACCATGGGGTTCCTCCAAAGGTTTCTAGTGATTCCATGCATTGTCTCTGATTGACCTTCCATCTGCATAGTTCTAGGACCAATCTCACTTGGCACAGCTAGATGCAGGACACCAATGATCTTTTGTAACTGTCTGTAAGGGATATTCTTCCCACTAGCCATCCCATGTAAGGGGTATTCTTGCCACCGTCCCCACTGGTTTAGTTTTATCAGGGGTTTGCTTAGACCTGAAAATAATTTCAAGGGTTCCTATGTGGTAAAAAGGTTGACAAAGACTGGGACCATGGGTAAGTTCTGCAGAATAAAGATATTGTTTATTGTCACTTCAACATCTATTGTTCCTACGATAATCATAAAGAACCACACACCCAGCAGCACAAGTTTTTGGGAGAGCTCAATTAACTAATCACTTTTGGAGTAAAGTAGAGACCCCTGAGGAAGCCCATGCAAGGAAAACGTACATGAAAATTCCATGTAGGTGGTGTAAACATTCCAATTTTTGCAAATTCTGCTCAGCTAGGGAAAAGGAAGAAAGAGTTGTAGCCAATAGTTACTGAGCTCTAACTTAAACTAAAATAATGTAGGGGTCAGAATTCTGACTTCTCTTAAATATGTCTTTATAGCTTACATTACCTCAAAGGCTCCTTTATGTCACAGACATGATTCATCACACACTGAAACTGGATCATTTAGTAAATGTCCATGAACTCTGATTTCTCTTTAATCCTCTCCCCAGGATTGCGTCTTTGTTTTCTATCACTTTTACTCCATGTTTTTTTTGTCAGAGGCGTATTTTAAGGATCTCACTATGTTAGAATTTTTATCGTAATAGAAATCAGCAACTGTAAATATGTAATAGGTAACCTGGCTTGTGTCCCATTCTCTGAGCAGCAGATGGTGTCGTTCATCTATTGTTTCCACACCAATGCACTTTCCTGGGCAGTTTAAATGAAGCAGCATCACCTGATGGTGACTATCACTATCTTCCCTCTCTGTGTACTAAATGCAGATGTTGGTTTTACCAATGTGCCAGCGCGGTTATGGCTGTGTGCATTAATATTTTATCAATCCCGCTGGGTGGAATTGTTTGTAAATCAAAACCTAACTCCAGGTATTTTTTAGCACTGGATAAAGTTGGGAAGAGTTAAAAAAAATTCAATCAGCTTTTTATTTCTGTCCGTGACGCCATTGGTGAAATTTTCTCTTCACTTTCTTTTCTTGTGACACCTATACATTAATTGGGGGGGGTGGGTGATTACTGGGACAGGGTTTGTTTGTTCCTGGGGGGAGACACTGAACCTCATGCTACTATGGCATGTTTAAATATACCTATGGAGCCTATATAGGTATACCGACTGTGGGCAGGTATAGGAGAGTTTGATTTTATTCAGTTTGGAAGAAATATATATCTGTCCATATGGATTATTGTTGAAGCCCCTGTTTCTATGGACTGAAAACAGGTGAAAGGGTGTTGTTTGCTCAACCCTTCTCCTCTCTATTACTCTCCTCCTTTAATTATCTGGATACCTTCGGTGTATCTCCTTCCTCCCCTGGTGAGTTTATATTCATATCTATGTACCTTTAAGCCATCAGCCTTATACGCGGTCACTGGTACTAGTAATAAACTGCCTCCTGCTTTACACAGTGATTCCTGGATGATTATCTGGGAGTTCTCCATGTGGAGATATTTCTCTGCTGACAAGGTAGCTATTTGTATCTGATTGAGACCTGTTCCTTCTAACTACACACAAGTGTGTCCTGACGAAGCAAAACAGCGAAACGTGTTGATGCCGTTTATTTGGTGTCAAATTTCTTGTTTACACTAGATACTCATTACTATCATATGCCTATCATATGTTTTTAATTCTTTTTTACTTGACCTGTTTGATATGACTCATGGGGCGTTTTTACTAAAGGCAAATACACTTTGCACTATAAGTGCACGGAACTAAAGTCACTGAAGATCCGAGGGGGACATGCAAGGGAAATAAAAAAACAGCATTTTAACTTGCACATGATTGGATGATAAAATAAGCAGAGCTTCCCCTCATTTCAGAGCTTCCCCTCAGGTCTACAGTGACTGCATTTGTAGTGCAAAGTGTATTGGACTTTAGTAAATCAACCCCATTGTTATTAAAATATATTTGTGTACTATATCAATGTCTATCTTGCCTTGCCTGTCCAAATTAGGGCCATGTGGCCCTTTACCCTTTCTCTCCTCCACTGGGACAGGAAGGAGCAGCCAGTAAAAAAAACATTGACAGAAGTTTAAAAACTAAGTTCAGTTGTTGTTTTTTTTTTTTTTTTTTATCAGGGCAAGGGACTGTACTTACATTACTTACCTCACTGCAAAGCATCCCTTGTGCTGCTGGCTGATTTCTTAGTTGAAATCCAAAGTCCTCTGCTTCCCCCAATACCCCAAAATCCATAATCTTCTGTTGCTGCAGGAGTGAATATGATTGGTCCGACCTGTCACAAGCACTCATAAAGAATGCCTACCATGCCCAACTTTTCTGCCCCCCTCCTGTATTCATAGAACCTGTAATATAGCTTCCACCTATACAAAGTGCTCTATAATTGGAGGATGGTCAGATAACTAAAAGGTACACCTCGTTCATTCATAAATTGCTTTTAATTGATGGAAGCTATAGTATGGCTTCTACAAATGGACAAGGGGGCGAAAAGTGTGGGCATAGTCAGAACAGGTCCAGCCGATCATATTAACCCCCATAGTACAAGAAGATTGCCACTGGGGTTGTAAGGGGGAGGGACAGAGGACTTCATATTTTAACTAAAAGACCAGCTTTTTAATTAACTAAACTTAACTTAATGACAAAGTTGTTAGGATTTATCTTTTTCATCTACAGTGCCTCGAAAAAGTATTTATACCCCTTGAAATTTTCCACATTTTGTCATGTTACAACCAAAAACGTAAATTTATTTTATTGGGATTTTATGTGATAGACCAACACAAAGTGGCACATAATTGTGAAGTGGAAGGAAAATGATAAAAGGTTTTCTAATTTTTTTTACAAATAAATATGTGAAAAGTGTGGGGTACATTTGTATTCAGCCCACCTGAGTCAATACTTTGTAGAATCCCCTTTCTCTGCAATTACAGCTGTACTGTAAGTCTTTTTAGGGATGTCTCTACCAGCTTTGCACATCTAGAGAGTGACATTTTTGCCCATTCTTATTGCAAAATAGCTCAAGCTCTGTCAGATTGGATGAAGAGCTTCTGTGAACAGCAATTGTCAAGTCTTTGACTGGCCTATTCTAACACATGACTATCCTTTGATCTAAACCATTCCATTGTAGCTCTGGCTGTATGTTCAGGGTCGTTGTTTTGCTGGAAGGTCTCAAGTCTTTTGCAGACTCTAACAGTTTTTTTTCTAAGATCGCCCTGTATTTAACTCCATCCATCTTCCCATCAACTCTGACCAGCTTCCCTGTCCCTACTGAAAAAAAGCATCCCCACAACACGATGCTGCCACCACCATGTTTCACAGTGGGGATGGTGTGTTTCGGGTGATGTGCAGTATTAGTTTTCCACCACTTATAGCATTTTCCTTTTAGGCCAAAAAGTAAAATTTTGGTCTCATCTGACCAGAGCCCCTTCTTCCATATGTTTGCTGTGTCCCCCACATGGCTTCACACATCATTTTCCTTCCACTTGACAATTATGTGCCACTTTGTGTTGGTCTATCACATAAAATACATTTACAATTCTTTTTTGAGGGACTGCTCCTCTACCCCTGACGCCGCTTCCCCCACTATAATTACAAGCAATTACCGACTGCCAAAATAGCAGGATTTTCTTTGTATTACACAGCACGCGCCATTGTGAAAAGTTTCTGCTCTGTTGTGAAATGACACTTGCATATAGTCTGCAAGTTTAAGTAAATGAAATGGAGGTAATGGAGGTATGGAGGCAATTTACTAAGATAAATTTGCTGCGCCGGTTCATACCTTAATTTGTGCGCCAGATGAATTATTAATTGAGCATGTGAACTGGCACATGCATAAGCGCAACAGATAATAATATGCCGGCGCACACGATAATAATATGCCATTGATAATAGCAAACGCCGTATCATTAACAGTCCATTCACAACTTAAACACAACTTAAGTATGAATCACAGCGCGACTTGGGGCGACTTACAAAACGACTTTAAAAAGTCGACCCCAGGCCAGGCGACTTTCATTTTAAATAAAAAACCGGCATGGGTTCCCCTCCAAGAGCATAACAGGCCCTTCAGGTCTGGTATGGATATTACGGGGAACCCTGCACCAAAAAAAAGAAATGGCGTGGGGGGTCCCCCTCAAAATCTATACCAGGCCCTTCAGGTCTGGTATGGATTTGAAGGGGAACCCTGTGCCAAAAAAATGGCGTGGAGGTCTCCCTCAAAATCCATACCAGACCCTTATCTGAGCACACAACCTGGCAGGCCGCAGGAAAAGAGGGGGGACAAGAGAGTGCCCCACCTCCTGAACTTTACCAGGTCACATGCCCTCAACATTGGGAGGGTGCTTGGGGCTAGCCCCCCAAAGCACCTTGTCCCCATGCTGATGAGGACAAGGGCCTCATCCCCACAACCCTAGCCGTTGGTTGTGGGGGTCTGCGGGCGGGTGGCTTATTGGAATCTGGAAGCCCCCTTTAACAAGGGGACCCCCAGATCCCGCCCCCCCCGTTTGAAATGATAATGTACCCCTACCATTTCACAACAAAAGTATCAAAAATTTTAAAAATGACAAGAGCCAGTTTTTGACAATTGCTTTATTAAAGTCATCTTCTTTCCATCTTCTTCGGGTCTTCTTCCTTCCTTCATCCTTCGGTTTCTTCGTCCATCTTATTCTTCCTACGATCCTCTGCTTCTTGCTCCGGTGTTCTCACCCGGTATCTTCCTCCATGGCGTCTCTTCTTCCACGCTTCGTTCTCATGCCGCTCTGCTCAATGGGAGGCTCCCGCTGTGTGTCGCTTCTCACAGCAGGACCTCTCCCCGGAGGCCTAGTGGGTTAATAGCATTTATTTTTTAGGAAAATGGACTACTGTTCACAGCCAGCCCAACTTGCAAATCATGTGCCCACAGGCCACATCGACTTGACACAGATCCCCACAGTCTCTTTTCTGATTCAGGACTCCCCATCATCCACCGCGTGTTTGATGAAGACTCTGCTAACGACCGTGTGATAGCAGAGTTTCCTCACAGACTCCTTGGCACTTCCAGCTCTCCACTGTGGTAACACTCACTGAACTTCCAACAGCCCTGAGTCCTTGATGAGGAACTTGACTGGACCATGCGTACCAACAGCTTCTACTGCCCTTCTGCTCCAGGAGTTCCCTACCACCGACCATCTGGTGACAGAGACATTGCCAATGACCATGTAGAGGCAATGTTCCCTCACAGATCTCCCGGGCTCCCTCCTGAGATTGGCACCCCCCTCCAGATGGGGATGGCCTCCTGCTACTGTCTAACGTGCCATTCCTCGCTTCACTCAGCCAACTTCTCCCCCCAGTGGCATATCACCTCAGCTTATATATGAGGCCCGTCCCTTGCCAATACCAGTTGGGGATTGGTCAGGGCTCACACACAAGCTGCCTGTCACTCCAGTTCCAGGCCCAGACCTCTTCCATCATAACAAATATAGGCGCACTAATCCAAAGACTCAATTTTTCACCCAATGCAGTTTAAGTTATGTTCTATATTGGAAAAAAGTCCATATAGTGAAGCATTACTTAAACAGTCTATGTAGGATGTCAATAGAGAAGAGGACTCAATCGAGGGGATGCATGCAGGGCTGCTGTCAATATAGAATAGAAGAGGGGGCGTGGCTTAGCGGCTGATGTAGGAGGACGTGCATGCCTTGAGCTCCGCCGGCCATCCGTGCTTACATCCTTACAGTCTGATCTGAAAAGCTATTTTTGGAGCCCTTACCTCCGGCCACGCTAGGAGAATCATCCCGGACCACAGCGATATATCTCAGGACCCCCGCTGTGATGTCCAGACGCCATACCGGAGGGAAGGGGCTGACGGACCCCCCAGGCCAAGATGGCGCCGGCGCTCGGCGTGCAGCCAGAGACCAGTACAAGGAAGCGGCACAAAAGCTCCTCTATGGTGGTAAATCGTACAAAGATGCCCTGGCTGGCCAGCCCTCACCTCAAGCTACCCCTGGAAGTTCTCCTGAGGCAGATGACACAGTCCCCTTGGAGGATGATGATGGATTGTCCGCAGCATTCCGCACAGTGAGTATACCTAGAGACAGTGATAGGCCTGAGACACAGACCATCCCCTCTCCAGTACCAGAGGGAGAGCCTACGCTAAGGGACATATTTGCTGCTGTTACCTCCTGTAATCAATCTATTGCAGCCCTCTCAGAGGACATCAAAGGGGTTAAGGCTGAAATAACTTTTGTCCGCCATGACATGCAAAAGCTCAGGGAGAGGACAGCTGCCCTTGAAGGCAGGCTGAGCACAGTAGAAGATGATCTGGCCCCCATGCAAAGGGATCTGAAATATAATTGCCATCTTACCGAACAGCACGCTATGCGACTTGATGAGATGGAAAATCGCATGAGACGCAATAATATTCGCACTCTGGGGATTCCGGAACGTGTTGAGGGTAAAAACCCGGTTGACTTTATTGAAAACTGGTTAATTGTCACCTTTGGTAATGGCTCCTTATCACCGCTTTTTGCCGTGGAACGCGCCCACCGGGTACCGTCTCGCCCCCTACCTCTGGGCAACCGCCCCAGGCCCTTCTTGTTTAAACTCCTCAACTATAGAGACAGGGACACCATTCTCTCTAAAGCGCGGGGGATGTCAGACAAAATGGAGATTGAGAACTCCAGGATTTCGCTATTTCCGGATTTTTCTGCAGAGCTTCAGAAAAAGCGTGCAACATTTCTTGAGGTTAAGCGACGCCTTCGGGACCTTAACGTTCAATATGGTATGCTATATCCGGCCCGGATCAGGGTTACGGCTCTGGGCTCTACGCACTTTTTTGATCGCCCTGCGGCAGCGGCACAGTGGCTTGACCAGGAGCACAACGCACTCAAAGCCGCCAAGCTTCAAAGATCTCCTCCACGATAATGACACCTTCAGACAAGTTGACTGGACTTACATTTCTTCAGGCCCGGCGGAAGGCGAAGGTTTATGGCTCCATTACAGACCCACCAGTGCTACATGATGCCTGCACATGTGAAACCCTGTTTACCATCTAGAAGAGTCTTCTATGGGTGTTTCCATGGCCTTTCCCCCGCCCCAGAGTTCCGGATGGGGGCTATTAGTCTGCTGCTTCTCCCGTTTGGGAGCCCGGCGGGCTTCAATACAGAAGATACCACAGTTTTTTGCTGTTTAACTGTTTCTCTTTTCTTTTTCCTTTTACTTAATTTTTTCTCTCTCAGGACCACAATGGACACGGACTATATCCCAGCATAACTGCTCCCGTCTGGGCGACTTTTCCTCGGTACTGCTGCTCATGAAGGACTTTTTCTCCCCCTTTTTGGGGCATCTCAGGTGATGCGACTTATCAGTCGCTTGTTGTTGCTGTATATGTGTTAAATGCATCTTTCCACCCTAGTTTCTTACAAATGTTAATAAGGTCACTCCTATCTACACTTATGTTTTGTATCCCTGATGGCAAAGGTTAGATTTCTCTCTTGGAATGTCAGAGGGCTGGGCAGCCCGGTAAAAAGGCTGGCGGTGTTAAAACACCTCAAAGATATGAAGGCTGGAATTGTGTGTCTGCAGGAGACACATTTTGCTCCTGATGGTACGCATAGCCTTGGGCCTAGACTGTATACCCAGCAATTCTACTCTACATACTCTGCTTATGCAAGGGGAGTGAGTATCCTAATTAGACAACATACCCAATTCTCTTGCTCCCAACAGGTTATTGACCCAGGGGGGAGGTACATCTTTTTGCTGTGTAAGATTGCTACTGTACATTGCATTATCGCCAACGTATATATCCCACCTCCGTATTCAGCTGAGATCCTCAGGCGCCTCGCTGGGTTTATGGCACAGTTCCCTAGCATACCCCTACTGGCGATGGGCGATTTTAATAACTATGTCAATGGCATGTGGGATAAGATTCCAACGCCTCCTTTGGTTCCCTCCCGCCCTAATTGCTGCCCTATTAGCTGAACTTGGGTTGGTGGATGTCTGGCGGAGAGCCCACCCCCACACCCGATTGTACTCCTGTTGCTCTCCAGCGTTTGGGAGCTTGTCTAGAATAGACTTGGGACTGGGGAACTCCGCCCTTCTCCCCCTAATTAGTGACTCTGGGTATGGGGATAGACACATATCCGACCACTCCTCTTTGTGGATTGAGATGTCCCTATCTACTGACCTCGCACCTAGGAGTTGGAAGCTTAACCCCTTTTGGCTTACACTCTTTCCGCAGCCTGACCCCATAGCGAGTGACCTTAAACTCTTCCTGCAGGACAATTTAGACTCGGCCTCTATAGATGTAGTCTGGGATGCAGCTAAGGCCTTCCTTAGAGGGCAATTTATCACTACTATAAATGGTATAAAACAGAATACTAAAGCTTGGGAAATGGAGGTCGGTAGGGCACTCAGAGAGTCAGAGCAGGCCTATATTGCCAACCCCTCAGAGGACACAAAGAGAACTTGGTTGGGGGCGCAGTCTATGTCCAGACAAGTAGCTTTGCAACTGGCAGAAAATAAAAGATTTTTCCTACAACAAACACACTTTGAGGAAGGGGAATTGACAGGTCATATGCTGGCTCTGCTGGCAAAGGCTCAGGGTTCTACACCTATGGTTCACTCGCTGTGCGATTCGCAGGGGGTGACCCACTCGGACGCCCCTGGGATCTTACAGATATTTCGGTCCTTTTATGCAGACTTGTACTCATCCAAAGTGCAGCCCGGTGACGGGGAGATTGTGAGCTTCCTGGACGGATGTGATATTCCATGCTTGTCTGCGTCGGATGGGGAGCTGTTGAATGCCCCCATAACAGAGGATGAATTGGCCTCTGCACTGGAACACTCCCATAATAATAAAGCTCTGGGGGCAGATGGCCTTCCATCCGAGGTATACAAGCGTTACGCTAGTGTTCTACTGCCCACTCTCTTGAAAGTGTTTAACAACGCCCTAGAGACAGGGGTTCTGCCTGCTTCTATGAACGAAGCAATCATAATTGTACTCCTAAAACCGGGTAAGGTAGCGACATCACCGGACGCATACAGGCCCATCTCCTTGCTCACGACAGACGTTAAACTATTGGCTCGGGTATTGGCAACGAGATTGTCCCTGGTAATACATAAACTGATCCATAGGGATCAATCAGGGTTTATTCCCACACGTTCGACTGCCCTAAATATTCGCCGTTTATTTCTAAACCTACAGGTCCCTGTGGATAACCCCGGTAATCAGGCCGTCCTCTCGCTGGACGCAGCTAAGGCCTTCGATAGTGTTGAATGGCCTTATCTGTGGAAAGTGATGGAAAGGATGGGGTTAGGCAGTACATTTATTAGCTGGGTCCAACTATTATATGCTAAGCCTACGGCTAGAATTAGAGCTAACGCGGAACTCTCCGAACCATTCATGCTGTATAGAGGCACGAGACAGGGGTGCCCTTTGTCGCCCCTGCTCTTTGCCATGGCGCTCGAACCACTGGCAGCAAGAAAGAGGTCGGCTCCGGACATTGTTGGATTCTGCAGGCCCACTGGGACGGATGTGGTATCACTATACGCGGATGACACACTTATTTACCTGGGGGACACACAGGGTTCCCTAACAGCAACTATGCACTTGATTAACCTATTTGGTACATTATCCGGTTTCACGATAAACTGGGACAAGTCTGTATTAATGCCCTTATCCCCTTTAACGGCACCTCTACCCCCATGCGCAAACATGATACAGACGGTTGCGTCCTTTAAATACCTGGGGGTACAGGTATCCCCCGAGGTGACGAACTACGCCAATCTGAATCTTCTACCGCTATTACTTAAGTTCAGGGAGAAATGTAAAACTTGGTGCAAACTACCGCTATCGGTAGTGGGAAGGGTGAATCTCATCAAAATGGTATGGGCTCCACAATTGCTCTACGTTTGTCATAACTCGCCGACCTGGATTCCGAAACGTTGGTTCGATAAAATTGACTCTCAGTTTAGGGAATTAATATGGTGTAGGAAGACGGCCAGGCTTAGTTTACTTACCCTGCAATATAAAAAGGACGAGGGGGGGTTGGCACTACCACATGCTAGATTGTATTTCTTGGCTTCGCAGCTTCAACACTTGGGTGGTTGGGGGTCGGATGACCCCCTGGACCCGATACGCAGGATACTTGATGACACTGTCGCCCCGGACACAGCATTGTCCAGGTTGGAAACAGGCTTCCCTCATATGGACAGGAGTTCCCCAACTATTATATTACTGAATACCCTATGGTCCCATGTTAAACGACTGCTACAAATACGTGGTTTCCTTGGTCTCACCCCTATTTGGCGGAACGCTAACTATAGCGAGCTTTTTAAGCTCAAGGGATTTGGTAACTGGAGAAGGAGCGGCCTCCGGTACCTCTCGCAGCTGTATAGTGGCCGGGTGCTGAAGTCCTTCATGGAAATACAGGCTGAGTTTGGCATACCGCGTAGGGACTTTTTTAAATACTTACAGTTACGACATGCGCTACAGGCGCAAGCCCGCAGTATGCAGCTTTGCCTGACGGATCATGCTGTAGTACATGGGATATTCATGCAAACTGAACGAAAGGGTATGATATCTAGGGGGTATGACATGCTTCTTGATGCAATGCAAGACCCCGCACATCTCCCATGTCGGCAGAAGTGAGAGGCGGACCTGGGGCCTATGGACGCGGAGACCTGGAACCTTTGCTTGTCCTCCGCTCCGTTGGTGTCGGTATCGGCCTCCCATAAACTCTCCCATCTATATCTACTGCATAGGGTTTATAGGACGCCAGTTAAACTGCACAGCTGGGGTGTTAGGGGATCCCCCCTTTGCCCAAAATGTATGTGGGACCATGGGGATCTCCTGCATATGTTCTGGAGGTGCCCAAAACTAAAAAGGTATTGGGATGAGATCCTTGACACTATCTCTTCTGTATTCTCTGTTAGTATTCCGCGGTGTCCATTGGTCTGCCTGTTGGGGGCCCTAGACGAAGAATCGTTAACGCCTTCGGCTCATACTGCCATTATTCGGTTATTATATGTAGCCAGGAAATTAATAGCACGATTGTGGATGACACACAGGGTTCCCACCAGGCAGCAATGGACGGACCAAGTGAACCAGATGCTGATCAGGGAAAAAATAACATACCAACACAGAAACGCACCGCACAAATTTAATGCTATGTGGCAGGGATGGCTCGATGTTCCGGGGCTAGCCCCCCACCAACTTATACAGGACAGACTTTTACAGGGCTGAATGTGGGTCCAGGGGCATGTGCATGGAGGCACATAGACAATCTTAATCTCTTCATGGGGCTAATTCTATGTCTCTCCCTCACCCGGCATTTATGAGGGGTAAGAGGAGGGACCGGCAGGACTGGGTAGAGGGATGCTGGAAGTTGTGCATAACACTGTACTTATATAGCTGTCCCAAAATGCAATATGGTCTCAGAGAGAATGCCACTTTTGTTTATGTTCTTGGTTTATTTTTCTTATTTTTCAGTTTTAATGACATTTCCTATGTCTCAGCGGTCTACAAACCGGGTCAATTTGTACTTTGTATTTCCAGTATTCCTTTAGACGTAAAAACCAATACTGCTGTACGACTGTATTTCCTGTCTATGTTTGGTTTGTACCATATATGTTTTGCAATAAAAACGTATTTGATTTAAAAATATAGAATAGAAACCATTTTCTGAGGCTGTAGAAAAAACAAGTGGAGAGGCGCCTCTGGGTGCAGTAGTTTTAAAACACAGCTTTGATGTACATAATAGTCGCACTCACATTTAGATGGAGGAAAGCAAACATGGTATACTGGATGTCATGATGAGGTTCCCAAAGTCCACGCTGTAAACATCAGTTGCTGATAGGACTTCCGACAGATGGTAAGGCCGACTCCGTAAGGCGGCCACAAACCGAGGCTTGGAGTGCCAGATGCAGCTGGCTCAAAAGGATGACATCATCTCTAAGGAATGCGTTTCGAGAGCATGCGCTCTCTATGTTCAACAGACATAGCAAGTTACCACGAAGCTTGCAGCATAGGAGTGAAGAGGAGTGATACAAACATTAAAGTCTAAGGACCATTTGTGGAAAGCCGACAACTAGTAGAATCGAGGCCTCTGCCATCCACTGTGACAGTGGGATAGCTAAAGTAGTACTCCATCCAAACCTTCTTTTTTAGTTTTGAACAGAGTGGTTAAAGCAAAGAACCTCTGCCAGGCCTTATCACTTTATTGTGCCATTCGAAAATCAGTACCCTTGACATCAATTTTATTGAAAAGGATTGTCTTATTCTGCATATTGAAATTTGTATCCCTGTGGGGTTGTTCACATGGTTTTGCTGCACAAAAAATATAGCAACTACACAGTTTTTCATATTGTAAAAGGTGCAATGCAGACAATATTGCATGGCTTCCCTTGAGTATAGTGGTGGAATAATTGAATGAAGGGAAATCTATCTACGAGGATCTAATTCAAAATATTATATTCACATTCACACTTGACCCACCACATATGTTATGTTTATGGCATTAGTGTTTAGGAAGTCTGGCCCATACCTGATCTTATCCTCTAGACCCCTTGCAATACTTCCCCTATTCCCAGCCCTAGATATGTGACATCCTGTGCATGTAAACCATTTGATTCTCTGACCTTACAAGGCGTCTTAAAGGGACACTAAACTCTGCTTTAATAAAAAATGTGTGTATTCTTAGATCAAAATGCACATTCTATTGCTCTCCCCCTCCTCCAAGGGGTTAATTAAAGACAAATATACTATTCACTTTGCCAGGACAGTTGCATTTTGCAAGAAAATGATCCCCAGAGTTTAGTGAATGTGGTGAGTAGAGGTGTGCGATTCGATTCGTAATGAAAAGATTTTCGTACGAATTTGTTAGTATTCATATATTCAGGTCAATTCGAACATCCGAATAGCTGAAAGAACCAACACGTAGGGGAAGGCGACAGGACGGCACGTTTGCACCGGCGCACCTAATCTATGTGAGTACCCCAGTTGGGGGCCTTTTTTGCTTTCTGTTTATTAAACCATTAAAACTCTATTACACTATCAAGTCTTTATTTTATACACTCACCGAGGTACCATACTGACGAGTCCAGGATTCCGGGGTAAGTACAAGAGCCCAGAGGTGGTTCATATGCGTGTTTTGACTGTGCTTAATTGCAAGGTCGCACGCTCTGAGGTGAGCATTAAATACCTAAGGGGAGGTTTTTTTTTTTCACTATTGGAGTTTTTTTTTATATGTTTCTTTTTTTTTTTTTGGAAAGCGCAGCGTATATATTTATTTATCCACATTTGCTCGATATATGAGGCATGTTTAACGCTTGCAGATGATTTTTGATAATTAAGGCATTTTGGATTAGTGGAGGCTCACAGAACTCTTTATATTTTAGCTGAAAGAACTAGTATGAAATTACAAATAAACAAAATAACGAACACGCGAAAATACGAACTTACGAACGGACAAAAATACGAAACTCCAAAAAACAGTAAAAGAAAGAAAATTACATCTATAATGAATGATTTACATTTCGTATTTTCAATCATTGGACTGTTCATAATTTCTTATGTTTGTATTTTCATTCGTATTTTCGTAATTTAGTTTCTTTCTTTTTAGATTCAGTTGAGGAGGAGACTGAGTCAGGTATAAGGAAGTGGACTGGAGTAAGTACAGGACTTATTAGAAAAGCAAGCATAGCATTATTATTCTTTATTTCCTACCAAAGTACGAATCAACAAAAAAGAAAATCTCCGAAAAGTAACAATTACTAAATTACGAGTAGTGTACCGAATAAACAAAACATATTATCTAACAAAATTACGAATCATTTAGTATCAAAGAAAATAAAACTGTTAGGAAAATATGAACGAGTCCAAATATGAAACCTCACATCTTACGAAATTACAAATCATTAGACTAATGGAATTATGAATCATTTCATATCAACAAAAATATATCTGTTACAAAAATACGAATGAGTCAGAATATGAAAACTCGCATTTTACGAAATTACGAATCGTTACGAATCAACGGAAACGTAAAGAAACTAAACAAAGCAAACCAAATTTTTTTGTTGTGCACATGTCTAGTGGTGAAGCTCTGTTGACTTCCATCATCCAATAATGTGAAAACCAAAAAGGAATGGTCCTTGATTTAGGTTTTGTAGCGTTTGCCCCCACAGGAGCCGCATGTGATGATGAGCCCTCTGTTCGGCAACGACTCTCTTAACTGTTCGATACCCAATGATACACTTGGTTGTAGACTAAAAACAGTTCACACCTGTGTGACTTAAAGGGGTTGTAAACCCTCGTGTTTTTTTTTCACCTTAATGCATTCTATGCATTAAAGCGATATTCCACCCGCAATTTTTTTTTAAAGTCAGCAGCTACAAACACTGTAGCTGCTGACTTTTAATAAGGACACTTACCTGTCCAGGGAGCCTGCGATGTCCCCCCCCCCCCCAGGCCGATCTGTCCATTGGATCGGGTGCAGGCGCCACCATTCTAATAAAGGGAAACAGGCAGTGGAGCCTTGTGGATTCACTGTCTGTTTCCTACTGCACATGCGCGAGTCGCACGGCGCTTTGTGAATGGTCAGTTGTCTTCTGGGACACACACGTGTTCCAGAAGACATGGGGGGAGCTTCACGAAGAAGAGGATGTGACGTCCTGCGGTGTGGACCAGATGGATCGGAAGTACAGGTTGTACTTCATAAAAAGGTAAGTTAGAAGAAAACCAATTTTTTTAACTAGCCAAAAACAAGGGGTGGAGAGGTGGTCTTTCATTTAAGACCACCTCTCAAAAGTGGGTGGAACTCCGCTTTAAGGTGAAAAACCTCCTGTCACTCAGCAGCCCCCCGAGCCTCCATTATACTTACCTAAGCCCTGTGTTTTCCACAATGGGAATGAGCACACCAGCTCCAGATGGTGTCTCGTGTCCTGATTGGATAGATTGACAGCAGTGCAGCCATTGGCTCCCGCTATTGTCAGTCAAATCCGGGGGGCAGGGCCAAGTCCTGATTTCTGTGTGAAATGTGTGAATTTGCCATCCTTCAGTGCCCCATCATTAATGTCAGTGGAAGAAGATTTGCCTCATCCTTGGTGTCAGTGGGTGGGTGGAAGAGTGCCCCATTAATGGTGTCAGTGGAAGAAATAGTGCCCCATCGCTGGTGTCAGTGGAAGGAATAGTGCCCTGTCATTGGTGTAAGTGGAAGGAATTGTGTCCCATCATTGGTGTCAGTGGGTGGAATAGTGCCCCATTGTTGGTGTCAGTGGAAGGAACAGTGTCCCTTTATTGGTGTCAGTGGAAGGAATAGTGTCCCATCATTGGTGTAAGTGAGTGGAAGAGTGCCCCATTGTTGGTGTCAGTGGAAGGAATAGTGCCCCATCGTTGGTGTCAGTGGGAGGATTAGTGCCTCACCATTGGTGTCAGTGGGAGGATTAGTGCCTCACCATTGGTGTCAGTGGGAGGAATAGTGCCTCGCCATTGGTGTCAGTGGGAGGAATAGTGCCCAATCGGTGGTGTCAGTGGGAGGATTAGTGCCTCACCATTGGTATCAGTGGAAGGAATAGTGCCCCATCGTTGATGTCAGTAGAAGGAATAGTGCCCCATTGTTGGTGTCAGTAGAAGGAATAGTGCCCCATCCTTGGTGTCAGTGGGAGGATTAGTGCCTCACCATTGGTGTCAGTGGGAGGATTAGTGCCTCACCATTGGTGTCAGTGGGAGGATTAGTGCCTCACCATTGGTGTCAGTGGGAGGATTAGTGCCTCACCATTGGTGTCAGTGGGAGGATTAGTGCCTCACCATTGGTATCAGTGGAAGGAATAGTGCCCCATCGTTGGTGTCAGTAGAAGGAATAGTGCCCCATTGTTGGTGTCAGTAGAAGGAATAGTGCCCCATCCTTGGTGTCAGTGGGAGGATTAGTGCCTCACCATTGGTGTCAGTGGGAGGATTAGTGCCTCACCATTGGTGTCAGTGGGAGGATTAGTGCCTCACCATTGGTGTCAGTGGGAGGATTAGTGCCTCACCATTGGTGTCAGTGGGAGGATTAGTGCCTCACCATTGGTGTCAGTGGGAGGATTAGTGCCTCACCATTGGTGTCAGTGGAAGGAATAGTGCCCCATAGTTGGTGTCAGTAGAAGGAATAGTGCCCCATCATTGGTGTCAGTGGGAGGATTAGTGCCTCACCATTGGTATCAGTGGAAGGAATAGTGCCCCATCGTTGGTGTCAGTAGAAGGAATAGTGCCTCATCATTGGTGTCAGTGGGAGGATTAGTGCCTCACCATTGGTGTCATTGGGAGGAATAGTGCCGCAAGGGCCAGATAAAGGCTAGTAAAGGGCCACATTCAACACGTGGGCAACAGTTTGGTGACCATTGGGTCAAACAATTCCCATCAATGTTTTTAAACTTTGTATTCAATTGTTTTCCTGGAGTTCAGCTTTAGTTAATATGTTTCTCTCATTGTGTACAGTAAGGTATGGGGCCGAGAGTTGAAGCATGCAGCAGGTCACGGTATTTCCATACATTCAAACTACATCCAATAGTGTGGGTGATATGGGGTTAACATTGTGTGACACCAACAGTTCCAACCAACAGTTCTCCATACATATATATTATGGCTTATGGCCTATTATAGTAAATATCTTGAAATAACCATTAACAATGCAGCATAGTAATTGGTTTACTAACATTCCTAGGCTCTATCTAATCTGTATATTTATATGATAACGACATTTATTTGGCCGATTACGATGCCTGGAAATATTATTACTGGCCCCCTATGGTATGTTGCTGTATTCCATATCCATACGGTTCACCATAGTTACACCCTTGTTTAGTATTAGTACTATAAATAAATGCGCTTTTTAGAAAACATTATCTAGAATCCTGAATTTCACCCCATTTTCAAATTTATAACACGCAGCCATAAACAGGCTCATCTTAGCACTAAGCAATGACCTGGAATGGCAATGATAAAAGATCGCTAATTATAATATGACGTGTGTAGTACACAGCTAATATCTCATCCAGTGATGGAGGAAAACTACCGAATCCAATTCTGGTGCCTGTTTTGCCTAATCTGGCAAGAGGGGGGGAGGTCTTGAATGATTTCCCCAACCTTGCAGTCTGCTTAAGAGGGGATTTTAGGCCTCTGTTAGCTGTTAGGTTGGAGTTTATAGCAACTGTCCTAAACCTGAACCTTACCTGAGCCTTACCTTCCATCTTGCACAGTTGTATCGGTTCCTCTCCTGTACTGAAAGCGGAACTTTAATAAAACAAATGTGGACAGACAGAAATTTTTTCTTCTGCATTAGAGTTTCTTACCTGCCTGTCCGCATTTTACACTGAGCTGTGCACATGTAGCACAACGTAGGATTTTATCAATGCCGATGACTGAACTCCTGCACATGCATGGGACTGACATCCGTTATCATGGCCCAGCCAATTAAAACAGCCGAAGATCGATACCCAGAAGCTGCCGGGCTGAAAAGGGCAGTGACTGGAGCCAGAGGCGTAACTAGAACCTTCAGGGTCCCGAAGCAAGAAACCATGAAGGACCCCCCTGACCCTCCTTTCCATCAGAGCCCCAATCTTCCAATTCTGGGAGGGCATCCATGGACATCCTCCCAGAACCCTGCCTCCCACGTGCCCGCTAGGGCACACATCCAGCGTGCTCTGTAACTGCTGTGTCCTTTGGACACAGATAACAGTAAAGGGCCAATCAGAATTGGCCTTTACTTTGTGATCACCTGATCACATGTAAACAGATTTGCCAGTTATGGATAGTCCTTTCCTCCCACGCTGTGTCTGTGTGAAGAAAGGAGAGCCATTAACCGGCAAAGCTGTCAGTACATTGTTTACACTGATAATAAGGGCAGTCCCATCACTGTCGCCTATTAGTGCTCATCAATTCTGCCTATCAGTGCCCTCTATCTGTGCAGTCTATCAGTGCCACCTACCAGTGCTCATCAATTCCGCCTCTCAGTGCCATTCAATGCCACTCATCAGTGCTGCCTACAGCTTGCTATGGGGTCACCCAAGCCAAGTCACAGCTCCCTGTGTTCATTCAGACACGGAGCCGTGACCTGGCCCTTTCTCTTCTCATTGGCTGACTGACTTTGATTGACAGCAGCAGGAGCCAATGGAGCTTGTCTTAGCCAATGAGGAGGGGAGCCCCAGGCAGCCGAGACATTCCTACAACATTGCTGGATCTACAGGGGACTCAGGAAAGTATTAGGGGTATTTATCTGAATTCATAGGATGAAGTCAGATAAAAAAAACTTCTGCCTTCACAATCACTATAAACTTCAGCTTTAAAGCGGGAGTCCGCCGTTTTTTTTTTTTTTAAAAGCCAGCAGCTACAAATACTGCAGCTGCTGACTTTTAAAATATTGACACTTACCCGCCCAGCGCGCCCGCGATGTCAGCACCTGAAGCCGATCTCTCGTTCATCTCTTGGGTGCTGCCGCCGCCATCTTGGGTATGGGAATCAGGAAGTGGAGCCTTGTGGCTTCATCTCCCGGTTCCTCCCGGTTCCCTACTGCGCATGGGCGAGTCGCGCTTCTCAATAAGGATGGTCCCCGCTGTCTCTGGGATCCGTGTGTTTCCCAGCAGACAGCGGGGGACCTTCGGAAAGGGGCGTAGATTCTGCGGAAAGGGGCGTACCTTTTGCAGATATCTATGCCGGAAGTGGGTGCAGATACCTGTACTGTACAGGTATCTGCACCCCCCTCCCCCCTGAAAGGTGCCAATTGTGGCGCCGGAGGGGGGGAGGGTTCCAATGAGCGGAAGCTCCACTTTAGGGTGGACCTCCGCTTTAAGTACCTAGTGCTTCCACCTATAGGGGTTTTGTGTATAAAAGAGGGACTCCCTCATAGGACATTCCTAGTCCCCAGGATAGATGACACTTACTTACCCTTAAAATAAAGTAGGCTCATACTGACTAAAGTTTACAGAGCTTTACTCGAACTTAGTGGAAGGTAGTGCAGGAGGATAAAGGAAGTGCAATTCACAAAACTCACATACTGTAGGGTTCCAATAACTCCTTAGCTAGAACTCACTGGGTGGATTTCAATATCCAGAACCATTACAAAGAACTTTTTCAGTGCACATTAGCCACAAAACAGTAAATTCAGGTGTATTTCATTTCCAGTGGGTACTCTTCTAAGGTCCTCATAGCCTCCAGAAACATAACCTGCTCACAAAAAAAGTGATAGCCTTCAGGCCTGGGCTCCAGACCCGGGACCTCAAACCAGGCATATAGTCTTCTTAGTAGTGGGAGCTCCCCTGAGACCTCTTCCCAAATGAGGGAGGGCTTCAAATGGACAATTCCAAAACACTACCTCCCTGTTCTGTCAAGGCTAGGTCCAACCCACTGATCACTAGAGATGAGTGAGTTTGATACATGGGGGAAAATTGGTGAATATTACTTGAAGTTCACAAAATCCAAACTACAGTAAAGTCTATGGAGGGGGAGGTAGGAAAGGGGTGTTTTTATATTAAAATCTGGCTGTTTAGGCAAGCTATTTAAAAAAAAGGGTATGAAAAAAAATCAGCATAGCAAACATATCATTTGAAGTGTCCCATGTGCTGGCTGTCCTAGATGCAATCCTCTGTGCTTTGCCCACCTCTCTTTCCCCGCAGCTGTAACCTTCCAGTGCTATGGAGACCTGTCACAAGCACTCATCAAGAATGCAGACTATGCCAACCCTTTCTGCCCCTCTTCTCCATTCATAGAAGCTGTACTATAGCTCCCATCATTCAAAAGTTATCTCTGTATGGAGAAGGTGGACCTTTCACTCATTCGCCCGTCCTCAATTCATAACCTATTTTTTAATCATGGAAGCTATAGCACAGCTTCTATGAATGGAGAAGGAATGTGAGTGGGTATAGTGGGCACACTTGATGAGAGTGTGTGACAGGTCCCTTGACTTTATTACCCCCCTGTGGCACCAGAAGATTATGGTTGCAGGGTATGGGAGGGGGACAGAGCATAGCGGATTTCAACCAGGACAAGGGGAACTTCAGATTAAAAGTACCATTCCTTGTGCTGATTTTGTTTTTAGATTTTACCTAAACTTTTAGGTTTTAAAGCTGTGCTGTATGTAATGTCACAGAACAGTGCTCTTTTCATGAACAGCATAAGTGACATTATATTTAAAATGCTTTTGTCGCCCTTAGCAACATGCAGGCTGGAAAACAGCAGCACAGACATGTATATATTTTTTTTTTTTTTTTTCGTAGAGTAGGGGAAGGCTAGAAAACCTGTCAGATATTTATTTCTGTCTATGAAACAGTTGCAGATTTTACTTCAGTTCCTGTCTGATGAAGCTGTTTCAGCAGGTGGGGAAGTGAGATTAAATCTCTCCAACTGAGTCTTAGATAGCAGCAATAACCAGACAGGGGTTCTAATCTTTCCCCACTCTATCCAGAACTAGAATTTTTTTTTTGCTTAACATACATTTGGGAAATACCTATGTGAGAAGCAGTGGCGGCTGGTGCTCAATACTTGGGGGGGGGGGGGATGGGCAAACCAATGCCAACCAACAAACTGGAATGCAGTGATTCCCCCCCCCCCCCAAGGGAGACGGACAGGAATGTGGCAATAAATCCCCCCCATGCCTCAAGCCCACCCTTTTTCTAAGCCACTTTGAGTCTTATGCCCCATACAAAAGATCAGACTTTCTGACAACAAATGTTGGATGTGAGCTTGTTGGCAGAAAGTCCAACCGTGTGTACGCTCAATCAAACATTTGTTGTCAGACTTTCCACCAACAAATGTTGGCTAGCATGTTCTGAAATTTTCCACCAACAAATTTGTGTGTGTACACAAGTCCGTCGCACAAAAGTCCACGCATGCTCGGAATCAAGTATGAGCCGGAAGTGCTCGGTCTTGTAAAACTAGCGTTTGTAAAGTAGATATCACATGACTATTGAACTTCCTTTTTATCTGCTCCCCGTACGTCTTGTACGTCACTATATTCCTAATTGTTGGCCAACATTTGTGTGACCATGTGTATGCAAGACAAGTTGGAGCCAACAACCTTCGAACAAAATTCCATGGTTTTGTTGTCGCAAAGTCCAATCATGTGTACAAGGCTTAAGGCTCTAATCATGTGCTTCAAAAAAAAAAAAAACCCCTGTTGAAATGCATGCGTCCACTGATTAGGGGGCCAGACGCACGGATGGGGGGTGGTGCTCCGTCACCTCCTATGGATGTGCTGCCACTGCTGAGATGCCAAAGATGGAAACTGCCATTCTGTGATTCCCATGCTGTATAATAATTCTGATATATTGATGTCACACACAGTAAAGCCAACAAGGGAACATAAAGGCCCTTCAGTCCCTGCAAGAACAGATATACCAATGGGGGCCCACCTGATCCCTGGGAGGAATATGCAGACAGGAAATTTACCGCAGATCTGTTTGTGGAACGGTTCCCTTTTTTGGGGGAAAAATTGTATAACTCACAGACTAGAATCTCACACACATCTTGCAGATAAATAATTGGAAAATGGTGACATTTATCTTATCTAATGCTAACCTCATTCGTGGATCATTGGGGCCTCGTCCGGGAGATTTCCCTTCCTGCCCCAGAGACGCAACAGGAAATAGGAGAAGATCTCTCCAATGTTAGGGACTATTCCTTCAATGTCAGTGTTCACCTGAATAGCTTTACCTATTGGAAGATTTCCTCTCACCTCCTGAACAAAAAATGTGAATTTCTGTACTGGAGAAAATAGTCACCAGTATAAATAGAAAGGGTGAATCGGTCTAGCTGGGACACAGATAGAAATAAAATCTGGAAGAGTTTCTAACCCTTCTTTTGGCTTTACGTAAATGTTACCATTCTTAAAACACAGTTTAAAAAGAATAAATTATACAAAATCAAAATGTTTGCATTCTGTACAAATTGTAACAAAAATTATATTCGCAGAACACACAAAAAAATCTAATAATAAGTATTATAAACAATATCAACAAACAGATTCTGGTGGCACATAATTAAATATATTTAAAAATATTTGGGGAAATTGAATATTTAAAAAAAATAAATTCTGTATGTAGAGTCTGTTCCCCTTCCCATATTCATATGTTAATGAGCCTGTCACTGGTTTTGAGCTCAGCATATGGGAATGTTGGGAAAATATATGGTTTTTGTGTGGGTGCTTGTAATTAGTTAATTATGGATGAAGCCAAATTAAAGTATGTGAAAAGATTATGCTGGCAGTGTTTTGCTACAAAGTCCAAGCAAATGGTAATTTTCTTTTACAGCTGTGCAAGAAAAAAAAAAAAAAAAAGCATAAACACAGGCAGCATTTTTTATTGCATAAATACTTGAACTTGTTATAGGAGCTAATTAAGGAACATAACTACATAAAGTCAAACGACTACAGCTGAGTGTTTTAGGAAGAATTTCCAACATAAACATTGATTTTTCAGCACAAATTATTGAAGCTGACCTGAAATATTGCAGTTGGCTATATATTTTTATAAACTGCAGAACATTTTTTTTTTCCCCCTTTTATTGGTTTTATTTGTATTATTTTTACCATGTTGTGTCACTGCATAATTAAGCCACTTAGTACTGTGGTGCCGTATGTATCATTAATATTCCAAAATGTAATTAGCATATTTAATCACAAGCAATTAGGGCTAAGCATTGCTTTCCATTTTAAGCTATGAAATATTTACAAGATGATAGAAATCAACAGACAAGGATATAAAGGGTGTCATATTTTTTTTTATTTTTTTAAAAGAAGAAAAATTAAATTGTCAACTAATAAAAGAAAAATATCTCCTTTAGGCACGTTTCAAAAGATGCCAACGCAACAAGCAATAAAAACATATATTAAACAAAAAAAGTTCCAGAGTTTAAGCTCCCTCTTGTGGATTGTTGTCCTATTTTCTCACAAGGGATTGCCATCTATTAACCATAACTTTACAATAATAAAGACAATTGTAAAGGCTTTACATAGCCGTGCAATAGGAAAATTAGATCTTCAGTAGTAACAATAATTAGATTCTATAAATTTAATTTACTATGTCTGAAACATATTTTCAGAGTAATTCAGAGATCGAACTGATCTTAAACCTGTTTTTGCCAAACAAGCACTATTAGACTCAGCAGTTTTCTTTTTAAAGCTGAAGTCCAGGCGGGTATTAAAAAAAACTATGAGTGCCACTAGGTATTTATTATAAAAATCCCCTAAACTTATCATAGATTGGTGATCCTCTGACATGATGATCCTCTAACATTCACGCTATATTGCTGTGTTCAGGGCCGTTTTTAAGGTAGGACAAAAGGGGCAGCTGCCCTTGGCCCTGTCATTGGTGTGGGGCCCAAAGCAGCTGCCTCATACTTGCCAACTATCTTGGTTTAAATTCCCTCATCCCTTAAGGTTTTAGTTATGTCCCAATATCTCATTGTGAAGTGCTGCTACTAATGGTGCCCAGCTCTGCCCTATTGTTGTGTACAGATGACTCACCTGCAGACCCTGTGTTCACATGTAAATTACTGGCATTCATATGTAAATAGCAGCTGCATTTATATGTAAATACCGGCGGTTGGCGGCATTCATATGTATATCATGCCCCCCTGAGGTCATGTGCTGTAACCTCTAGTAACTAATCAGTGAGCCGTAATGTGTGCTGTAACCTCTAGCAACCAGTCAGTGAGCGGTAATGATACACTGTAACCTCCAGCAACCAATCGCAATAGCTGCCTGATCTAATTCAGTAAACTGATTTTGAGTGTAGCTGCTATTTATTGTATGTCTCAGAGCAGGTGGAGAGCAAAACTGCATGGGGGAGGGCCCAAAGATAGGTTTTGCTCAGGGTCCAATCAATATTAAAGACGGCCCTGGCTGTGTAGATCACCTCCAAAAATATTTAGAAAAACCTCCTTTATGCACACAAGTTGAGCCTGTCAAGCATATCAATACATGCAACCAAAAATAATAATAATAAACCAACCACTCAAAAAAAAGAAATAGATCTAGATCTAGACATATTTATTAATCGGAAATCTAAAGCCTTAAAAAGTAGGGAGTACTAAAACGCTATCCTATTGATTAAAGCCAACACTCCCTAATGGAAAAATATTTTGGACGCATACTGTATCTATCAACAATCAAAGCTGTACATCAGACATTATTATAGGAAGGTTTCATATGGGTCAATAATTATGATCATATCTCAAATACATAATTACAAACAGGTATCCCATAAGCCTACTCATTTCTTGGGTCTTGCCCGCTTCTTCAAGACAAGGGAAATCCAAACAAAGCTGCATGTTACGTTGTGAAGGTCACTCTGATGTCAACACACGTAAGATCAGTATTCAAAAGTCTGAAAAAACTATAACAATAATGTTAACATCCCTAAAATATATTTTTTTAAACTTAAATGTACTACATCACTAGAATGATTGTATTCACACATTAGTATCTATTACCATTCCATTAAAACATGGCAGCATATCCTTGCATATAGACACAAAAAGTGTGCATGTTTGTCCACTGGCCAACAGCAGAGTCACTGTGGAGTATAAAAATTAGGCTTAGGGGAGAAAAAAAAATACTCCATACCTGTCCCTCTGAGAAGATAGCCACCAACAGGTTCTCTAAGGGGCTACTCTCCCAACCTGGTGGAAACTATTTCAATTCTCCTCAACCAGGTCTTACATAGTCAACTCCTCGTGTAGTTCTACCCCAGAAGTGACCTCACTTCCAGGGTGAGGACCAACATGACCTCTGGCCCTATAGGATGCTCCCAATGGGAGCACAATTGCAGGTGCCATGCCTCAGAGTTCTCCAAAACCATTATGCCCCACACTATAGTGTACAGATAGGCATTGTGGCACAAGGGGGTGACATCACCAGACAATGATGCCTTCGTGCACCATGCCTCCAAACAATGGGTGCAGAGTCCGGGCACACAGCACCAAATAATCCCAAGACCCAGGAGCTGACCAAAAGCAGGGAGGGAAGAAGTGCTAGGCAGTCATGGGTGATGTGACCCACCCATAGGGGTAGAATCCTGTCCAGCATGGAGCCAAATAAAAGAAAGTACGCACCTACAGTTAAATCCGCTCCTTCAAAAACGATTACATTTAATTTTAATGTATCTACTGGAAATACCTGAATTTGACTTGGGTTAAGTCTGCTGTACAGTAGCACTTCAATTGGGAGAGGGAGGGACAACACCTGGGGCCAATCAGGTGTTCTGCATTCAAAAATGTTGACAAGACACACAGTGATAGGATGGGAGAACAGATGAGAGATGACCTCATCAGTCTGTTGCTATTTCAGCACTGTCTAATAACAGACAGAGGGCAGGAAAGTGACAAAGTTGTGTTACTTATAGTGACACTAAAGCTTTGTTTTTGTTTTTATTTTGTTTGTTAAATAACAAACATATCATACTTACCTCCACTGTGCAGCTCGTTTTGCACAGAGTGGCCCCGAACATCCTCTTCTGGGGTCCCACGGCTCCTCACCGCGTTAGATAACCCCCCAGGAGAAGCACTCTCCCGGGGGTTACCTTGCGGGCGTGCCCCTGAGTCATTCATTCAGCGTCCATAGAAGCCGAATGTATGACTCAGCCCCTCCTCCCCACGCCGGGTCATTGCATTTGATTGACAGCAGCGGGAGCCAGTGGCTGCGTAACTATCAATCCATCCAATCAGGACCCGAGACACCGGCTTTTGCTGGTGTGCTCGCCCCCGGGACGTGATACAGGGAGTTCAGGTAAGTAAAACGGGTGGCTCGGGGGGGCTTCAGCGTTACTGGAGGTTTTTCAACTCAATGCATAGAATGCATTGAGGTGGAAAAGCTTGAAGGTTTACAACCCCTTTAACTGAAGCAGAGAAATGTCAGATCCCCAGTTTGGCTATGCTGTGTGGCAGGGGTGTGTACATTTCAGGGAGAAAGGGAGAAATACACATTCTTGGATAAGTTAGACAGATCATATGTATGCATTTCTACACTGTATTTAGCTGTTTGACTGGGGTTAATTTGCAAAGCTTGTATATATGAATGATAAATGTGCAATCATTGTTGGATGTCAACTGTGCATTTGCAGGAAACTGCTGGGAAAGCTATAAAAATACAGTATATAAATAGGGACTGTGACATAACGATGTCAGATAACCTCTAATGCCGCGTACACAAGATCGGAATTCTCATCGGAAAAAGCTCTGATGGTTTTCCCAACAGAATTCCACTCGAGCTGTCTTGCCTACACACGGTCACACCAAATTCTGATCGTTTAGAACGTGGTGATGTACAACACGTATGACGGGTCTAGAAAAAAGGAAGTTCAATAGCCAGTAGCCAATAGCTTTGGTCTCGTAGTTGAATCTGATCATGCGTGATTTTTGGCGTGTCGGAATTGCATACACACGATCGGAATTTCCGATAGAAAGTTTTTCTGTCGGGAAAATTGAGAACATGCTATCAATTTTTGGCTGGCGGAAATTCGGACAGCTAAATTCCGATGGAGCATACACGCGGTCGCATTTTCCGATGAAAAGCTCTCATCAGTCTTTTTCTGCCCGGAATTCCGATCGTGTGTATTATTTTAGCTGTAAGTTATTTTATTAATACTTAATAATTTCCATTGCAGAGAGTATGATAATATATTTGATGATTATTTATCTCTAGTCTCTTGCTACATCTTAGCGTGCATATTGCAAAAAAATTTTTTTTTGTTTTATTGCTATCCATCTCTTTTTACCATTGTCACCAGAAAAAGAGGTGAGGATAAATCTTACAATGGGGGCATCTATTCTGGTAACATCTTTTAAAAGCATACACTAGTAGAATTAAATTTAAAAAATTTAGTTTAATGAGATGTAGCACCCATCTAGTTAGTGTAGTTTGCTAGGTAAATTTGGTTTAGTACCTCTCTAATCAGTGGAGCAGGGGTTGATTGTTCTAGTCTGCTCAATGTTTCACAGGCTGCTGGTCTGATTTCTTCTGCAGCCAAGAGTAGAGGGGTTCTTGGATCCTGGGTTGAGCCCTACCAGAGGAGACCTCTGTTTGAGGGGCTATGCCCCTCTGGGCAGTCAGCTGGAGACACTACTTAGCAGGGCCAGATTAACATAGGGGCTGATGGAGCTGCAGCTCCAAGCCCCTGTCTTAAAATCGGCCCGCACAGCCTGCAGCATAAGCCCGATTTTCTCCTGTCCATAAACTTCTATGGGACAGGAGAACTGTGTGTAAATGTAGGGGTGTCTGGCTGCATCTGTGTTTGCTCACTGTGGTTATTACAATGTCACAGTGCACAGTTCCCCCCTACACAAATGGGAGAGGCTGAGTTGGCTCTGCCTTTCCCCTCCCCTCTCCCTCTGTGAAGTCTGTGCAGTGAAGGAGCCGTGTGGGTGGGAAATTATGAACACAACTCCGGCAGATAGAAGGTGAACAGGATATCTGTGAGTGATGAGCCTCCAGGGACCATCCAAATATGAGCTCCGTGACTGGACTCTTATATCCCTTACCCTTGTTTTTAACTTTTTTTCTCCAGCAGTAGCTGTTATAACTGCAGCCAAAGTGTTTAGAACTGTGTCATCAGCCTGTGGTAGTGCTTGGCCCCTTGTGTTTTTAGGTGGGTTCGCACTGATTTTCTGTGTTTTGGCCCATTGCTAGTGTATCCACAGTTTTCCTGCGTTTTACCCACAGTCCTATAGATTTCTATTAGGCTGTTTGTTTTTTCTGCATTTTCTGAAAGCGCACCAAAATTCCTGCATGCTGCATCTTTGGCGCTTTGTCAGAAAATGCAGAAAAAACCTGCAACCTGATATAAATCAATAGGACTGCAGATAGAACTGCAGATACATAAGCAGTGCAACTGGCTGCAGCACACCAGTGTGACCCCAAAGGCTTGCACACACAACCCCCCTTTACGACATGGTCTGATCAATACACCTGGCATACATACACACAGCCATACCATCCCAGCTCAGGAGGGGTGGGGGCTCCAGGGATTTGATTGACTATGCAGGCCCTCTCTATTCTATCCATCCGGGCAGAGTCCTGGAGGGAGTGACAGGCTGCTGGTGGCAAGTGGCACACTGTATATGGTGACAGGCTGTGGGTGGCGAGTGGCACACTGTATCTGGTGGCTTGCTGCTGATGGCAAGTGGCACACCATATCTGGAGGCTTGCTGCTGATGGCAAGTGGCACACTGTATCTGGTGACAGGCTGCTTGTGTCAACTGGCACACTGTATCTGGTGGCAGACTGCTGTTGGCAAGTGGCACACCATATCTGGTGGCAAGTTGCTGGTGGCAAGTGGCACACCGTATCTGGTGGCAAGTGGCACACCGTATCTAGTGGCATGCTGCCGGTGGCAAGTGGCACACTGTATCTGGTGGCAAGTGGCACACTGTATCTGGTGACATGCTGCTGGTGGCAAGTGGCACACTGTATCTGGTGACATGCTGGTGGCAAGTGGCACACTGTATCTGGTGACATGCTGTTGGTTGCAAGTGGCACACTGTATCTGGTGACATGCTGTTGGTGGCAAGTGGCACACTGTATCTGGTGGCAAGTGACACACTATCTGGCATGCCGCTTGTGGCAAGTGGCACACTGTATCTGGTGGCAGACTGATGTTGGCAAGTGGTACACCATATCTGGTGGCATGCTGCTGATGGCAAGTGGCACACTGTATCTGGCGGCAAGTGGCACACCGTATCTGGTGGCAGGCTGCTGGCGGCAAGTGGCACACTGTATCTGGTGGCAGGCTGCTGGCGGCAAGTGGCACACTGTATCTGGTGGCAGGCTGCTGGTGGCAAGTGGCACACTGTATCTGGTGGCATCCTGCTGGTTGCAGGTGGCACACTGTATCTGGTGGTAGGCTGCTGGTGGCAAGTGGCACACTGTATCTGGTGGCAGGCTGCTGGTTGCACGTGGAACACTGTATCTGATGGAAGGCTGCTGGTGGCAAATGGCACACTGTATCTGGTGGCAGGCTGCGGGTGGCAAGTGGCACACTGTATCTGGTGACAAGTGGCACACTGTATATGGTGGAAGGCTACTGGTGGCAAGCAGCACACTGTATCTGGTGGCAGGCTGCGGGTGGCAAGTGGCACTGTATCAGGTGGCTGGCTGCTGGTGGCAAGTGGCACACTGTATCTGGCAGGCTGCTGGTGGCAAGTGGCACACTGTATCTGGTGGCAGGCTGCTGTTGGCAAGTGGCACACTGTATCTGGTGGCATGCCGCTTGTGGCAAGTGGCACACTGTATCTGGGGACATGCTGCTTGTGGCAAGTGGCACACTGTATCTGGTAGCAAGTGGCACACTGTATCTGGCATGCTGCTTGTGGCAAGTGGCACACTGTATCTGGTGACAGGCTGCTGGTGGCAAGTGGCACACTGTATCTGGTGGCAGACTGCTGGTGGCAAGTGGCACACTGTATCTGGTGGTAGGCTGCGGGTGGCATCTGGCATGCTGCATCTGGCGGCAGGCAATGGTGGCAAGTGACACGCTGCATCTGGTGGCAGGCTGCTGGCGGCAAGTGGCACACTGTATCTGGTGGCAGGCTGCTGGCGGCAAGTGGCACACTGTATCTGGTGGCAGGCTGCTGGTGGCAAGTGGCACACTGTATCTGGTGGCATCCTGCTGGTTGCAAGTGGCACACTGTATCTGGCGGTAGGCTGCTGGTGGCAAGTGGCACACTGTATCTGGTGGCAGGCTGCTGGTTGCACGTGGAACACTGTATCTGATGGAAGGCTGCTGGTGGCAAATGGCACACTGTATCTGGTGGCAGGCTGCGGGTGGCAAGTGGCACACTGTATCTGGTGACAAGTGGCACACTGTATATGGTGGAAGGCTACTGGTGGCAAGCAGCACACTGTATCTGGTGGCAGGCTGCGGGTGGCAAGTGGCACTGTATCAGGTGGCTGGCTGCTGGTGGCAAGTGGCACACTGTATCTGGCAGGCTGCTGGTGGCAAGTGGCACACTGTATCTGGTGGCAGGCTGCTGTTGGCAAGTGGCACACTGTATCTGGTGGCATGCCGCTTGTGGCAAGTGGCACACTGTATCTGGGGACATGCTGCTTGTGGCAAGTGGCACACTGTATCTGGTAGCAAGTGGCACACTGTATCTGGCATGCTGCTTGTGGCAAGTGGCACACTGTATCTGGTGACAGGCTGCTGGTGGCAAGTGGCACACTGTATCTGGTGGCAGACTGCTGGTGGCAAGTGGCACACTGTATCTGGTGGTAGGCTGCGGGTGGCATCTGGCATGCTGCATCTGGCGGCAGGCAATGGTGGCAAGTGACACGCTGCATCTGGTGGGAAGTGACAAGCTCAGGTTCCCACTGATTCTGCATCATGGTGAGCTATTTCACTATATATTAAAAATGTAGTAATAGAAATAATGGAATTTGATCATCCTGACGCCATATCAAGCATAGTGTCAGGTTGATTTTAAGTGCTAACACCAGCCATTTGCCCGAAAAAAATCACCCCCGCCACCTATTTTCCCATCAACCCCGAGACTGCATCCCCCTCTCATCTATTTTTGTAAAGGGGGGGTGTCCCTGAATGGCAGCTTGGAAATGTGGTCGCCCTATGTTGCTGTTGTTGAAGCAGCACGGCTGATATTACTGGTGAGAGTATATTCAATTTGTTTTAGCAAAACATTTTTGCATTTTCATTTTGTTTCCGGAAAAAGGCCCACCAAAATCCTCAGTACCAGGCCCATGATGCTCTTAATCTGGCCCTGCTACTTAGAGGTTATCAAGGTCTGACTCCCAGCCATAGCTTAGGCTGGCGTGCCTATTCTCTAGTCTGAGGTGTCTCTTTTATGGTCTGGAGAAGCACACTAGAAGATACCAGGTGGAGACTGGATGGAAGAGGATCCAGTGCTTGGTGGTATTGTGAGGCCGCGTACACACGGGCGGACTGTTCGCCCAACCTTGTCCGCTGAACAGTGTTTGGGCGGACAGTCCGCTCGTGTGTGGGCTGTCAGCGGACAGTTTCAGCGGACAGTTGGACGGACAAAGTCTTTCGGAAATTCCGAAAAACTGTCCGCTGAAACTGTGTTTGAGCGAACAGTCCGCCCGTGTGTGGGCCTGTCCGCTGTACTTTCGAAATGAGCAGACTGTTCCCGCTCGGAAAGTCCGCCCATTTCGAGCGCGTGTACAGGTAGGCGGGGCCCGCGAAGGAGACGTCGCGGGCTCCGCCGCCTGGAATGGGCTTAAAGGGGAACCCCAACGCCGAAAAAAATCGGCGTGGGGGTTCCCCCAAAGTCCACACCAGACCCTTGTCCGAGCACGCTACCCGGCCGGCTAGGAAAGGGGGGCGAGCGAGCGCGCCCCCCCTCCTGAGCCGTACCAGGCCGCGTGCCCTCAACATGGGGGGTGCCTTGGGGAAGGGGGGGCCGCGCGGCCCCCCACCCCAAAGCACCTTGTCCCCATGTTGATGAGGACAAGGGCCTCTTCCCGACAACCCTGGCCGTTGGTTGTCGGGGTCTGCGGGCGGGGGGCTTATCGGAATCCGGGAGCCCCCTTTAAGAAGGGGGCCCCCGGATACCGGCCCCCCACCCTATGTGAATGAATATGGGGTACAATGTACCCCTACCCATTCACCTGTGAAATAAAGTACAAAAAAAAAACACAACACAGGGGAAAAAATATTTTATTGCACAGCTCCGGGGGTCTTCAGTCTTCGGGGGTCTTCTCGCCGGACTCCTCCGCTATGTGTGTGTAGCTCTTTTACTAGCGGAGGAGTCCGGCTTTCTTCCTCCCCGCCGCCGGCCTCTTCTCCCGACTTCGGGGGTCTTGTCCCCCTCTTCGGCTCTTCTGCCGGGCCACCGCGCCTTCTTGTAGCTCTTTTACAGGCGGTGGCCCGGTCTTCTGTCGCCGCTGCCTTCCGTTCTTCTGTCGCCGCCTTCGGTTCTTCTGCCGGGCCACCGCGCCTTCTTGTAGCTCTTTTACAGGCGGTGGCCCGGTCTTCTGTCGCCGCTGCCTTCCGTTCTTCTGTCGCCGCCTTCGGTTCTTCTGCCGGGCCACCGCGCCTTCTTGTAGCTCTTTTACAGGCGGTGGCCCGGTCTTCTGTCGCCGCTGTCGCCGCTGTCGTCGTCGCCGCCGCCGCCTTCCGTTCTTGTTCTTCTGCTTCTTCTCCTGGAGATGTTGACTCGACGAGCTCTCCGGCCGGAATGCCAGAGCCGCGCTGTGCGGTCACTTATATAGTGACAATGGGGCGGTGTCACATGGTATATGTCACATGGGTTGGTCACATGGTGACCCCGCCCCCTTACGATGTCATAGTCCCCATGTGACATCAACCCATGTGACCAACCCATGTGACATATACCATGTGACACCGCCCCATTGTCACTATATAAGTGACCGCACAGCGCGGCTCTGGCATTCCGGCCGGAGAGCTCGTCGAGTCAACATCTCCAGGAGAAGAAGCAGAAGAACAAGAAGAAGAACAAGAACGGAAGGCGGCGGCGGCGGCGACGACAGCGGCGACAGAAGACCGGGCCACCGCCTGTAAAAGAGCTACAAGAAGGCGCGGTGGCCCGGCAGAAGAACCGAAGGCGGCGACAGAAGAACGGAAGGCAGCGGCGACAGAAGACCGGGCCACCGCCTGTAAAAGAGCTACAAGAAGGCGCGGTGGCCCGGCAGAAGAACCGAAGAGGGGGACAAGACCCCCGAAGTCGGGAGAAGAGGCCGGCGGCGGGGAGGAAGAAAGCCGGACTCCTCCGCTAGTAAAAGAGCTACACACACATAGCGGAGGAGTCCGGCGAGAAGACCCCCGAAGACTGAAGACCCCCGGAGCTGTGCAATAAAATATTTTTTCCCCTGTGTTGTGTTTTTTTTTTGTACTTTATTTCACAGGTGAATGGGTAGGGGTACATTGTACCCCATACTCATTCACATAGGGTGGGGGACCGGTATCCGGGGGCCCCCTTCTTAAAGGGGGCTCCCGGATTCCGATAAGCCCCCCGCCCGCAGACCCCGACAACCAACGGCCAGGGTTGTCGGGAAGAGGCCCTTGTCCTCATCAACATGGGGACAAGGTGCTTTGGGGTGGGGGGGCCGCGCGGCCCCCCCTTCCCCAAGGCACCCCCCATGTTGAGGGCACGCGGCCTGGTACGGCTCAGGAGGGGGGGCGCGCTCGCTCGCCCCCCTTTCCTAGCCGGCCGGGTAGCGTGCTCGGACAAGGGTCTGGTGTGGACTTTGGGGGAACCCCCACGCCGATTTTTTTCGGCGTTGGGGGTTCCCCTTTAAGCCCATTCCAGGCGGCGGAGCCCGCGACGTCTCCTTCGCAGGCCCCGCCTACCTGTACACGCGCTCGAAATGGGCGGATTTGCCTCCGCCTTACGTGGGCGAGTCCGTTCATTTCAAAAGTTGAGCGGACTGTTTGGCAAACAGTTCGTTGAAACAGTCCGCTCGTGTGTGAGCAAGTCCGCTCATGCAAATTTTGAGCGGACTGTTTGCCGAAACTGTTTGACGAACAAGGTTGGGCAAACAGTCCGCGCGTGTGTACGCGGCCTGAGACTTTGTCTCCCTCACTAAGAAGTGCTCAGTGGATATCAGAAGGTGGCAGCTGAAGATCCCAAGGCCTTGTGAGTATCAAGTCCTGTGCCCTAGAGACTGTATGTAGTTCTCAGTTCTACAAGGTCCTAAGCATTTCTCCTAGCAAATAATAACTCTTTGGAAGTTCTGAGTGGAAGATTATGCTAATATATTGTGTTTTTTTATTGCATGATGTACATAGATATTTTGTACTTTTTGTTTGATATTGTTGTAATTTAATGGATGCATCCCCCTTCTAGACTGGTGTTCTTTTTGGAGCTGGAAGGCCCCAGGCACACACAGCCCCTGCATATCGAGCTTGTCTGGATGGAGCAAGGGGTTCTCTTTGGGTGTATAGCTTATCTTTCTTTCCATCTATGGATGCTTGGAATGCTTGCATACCTCCTGGGTCTGTCTGTGCGTGTCGGTATATCTTCTGGGCGCTAGAGGGCACTGTTCTGTTTTCTCAAACCGAATCCATCTCACGAGACGGCAATGCCAGAGGTGACATCACATGTGTGCAGAGGAAGCTGATATCTCCAAAGTGGCACAGAAGGAGTTGTTTTCACCAAAATAATCTTTTGTTTGGGCAGAACGATATTTTGTTTATTGCCTTTAATTGAGCACAAAGCACAGTTTTTGATTGGATATAGTGTTTGGTGCCAATGGGAGCGGTTTTGATTGGATAATTCCTCTCACATGGCTACTAGCTGCTCCTTTAGAAGAATGGAATGTCTTAGGCTCCCTTGCTTCAGTGTATGGTCTCTGCACTGGGAGCTTGTTTTCTGTCACAATATTATTCGGTTAAAGAGGAAGTAAACCCTGATGGGTTTACTTCCTCTTTCATTCCCTGCGAAGGTAAAGCATAATGGACTACTATGCATCGCATAGTAGTCCATTATGTGTCACTTACCTGACACAGGAGCCAGCGAAGTCACCACTGTCCCCTGTAGTCCGGCGCATTCATCTTCTCGGTGGGTCTCGCTGCTCCGCCCGTGTCATTTGGCGAAGCCGCGATGACGTCACTCCCGCGCATGCGCACGGGAGCCGCCACTCGCGGCATATCGCCGTTGACCGTGGCGCGCTCAGTGCGCCTGCTCGCCGCTGTCTACGGCGCATGCGCCGTAGACCGCAGTGCCTGTCTTTAGGCAAATATCTCCTAAACTGTGTAGGTTTAGGAAATATTTCTTGGACCTACAGGTAAGCCTTAATCTAGGCTTACCTGTAGGTCAAAGTTGGTTTTAAGGGTTTACAACCACTTTAAGCCCTGATGTTTCTTTTTTTTTATTTATTATGGACATTTTGAGCTTGTTAAGTTTTAGTTGTTATTGTTGGCAACATCATTTTTATTTTTCTTACCTATAGAATAGATGATACAAATACTTTTTGGATGACCTAGTGACTATTGGCATGCCCACCTGGTCTATTGATCCATTGGATGCCCTTCTGTCCATTTATTGAAAGGTACCATAAGCTTTACATCCTGCACAGTAGCATAATGTAGCCTACCTATTTTAAACATGATATTTCCAATATTAACTTATTTATATATTGTTAGGCTCCATATGGTGGCTATTTGTTTCTGTGCCAGCAAATGCCAAACTTGTACAAGATAAATAATAAAATATTGTGATTTTTTTTTTTGAAGCACTCCAGTTTTTGCTGTTTTGCTTAATTAATTAACTCCCCTCCCCCCTTTTTTATTCACGCTCTTTTTTTGTTGTCTGCCAGTCTGGGTTCTTTCTTGGCATCCTCTGTGCCTCCCAGGCTTTGATAAGGACCTGTTAGTTGGGATTCACGTCCATTTCAAATTTTCATCTAAGCCATTGTGTTTGTATGTTATGATGGAATGTAAATGTTTACAAGTTTCTCTGTTTAAAAAAAAAAAAAAATGACATGTATTTATTAATGTTTTAGACTATATCACCCAATTTTTGTCATCCACAATGAAGATCAATTGAATCGAAAAACGTTTGAGTTGACTGCTATTTGTAATAGTTTGGGGTGATGTTGGTATATTGTATTGGACATGTTGATTGTTTTATAACTATTTGTGTTTATTTTTATTTTTTTAAGTACTATGTTGAATAAAAACGTGTTACTTTTATACGCTTGTTTTTTGGGTGCCTAAACACTCCCATCCTCTTTGTTCACATTATTCTTTGAAAGTTCTCTGCCAGGATAGTGAGAAGAGAAGAGTCCTCAGTTATTTCAGTTCATATGGGGTATCCAAGTTATATTCATTATTATTTTTATTATTATTACCCAGGCTTTATATAGCTTTCCAATGTAAAGGGAGACAATACACCAACAGTACAATTCAGAGCAAGTGGGTTAGACCCCTTTTACACTGGGTCGTTTTTCAGGCGCTATTGCGCTAACAATAGCGTCTGCAAACCGACCTGAAACAGCCGCTGCTGTGTTTCCAGTGTGAAAGCCCCGAGTGCACTAGCAGGACGGTAAAAACAGCATCTTTGGAGCAGTGAAGAAGCGGTTTGTATACCACTCATCCACCGCTCCTGTCCATTGAAATCAAAGCGATTTGCGGTGGTTTTAACCCCTTCTCGGCCGCTATCAGGGGGTAAAACTGCCCCGCTAAAAGGTGAATACCACCTCTGAAACGATGGTAAAGCGGCGCTAAAGATAGCGTCGTTTTACCGCCGATGATGCTGCCGCCCCAGTGTGAAAGGGGCCTTAGAAGAGCCCTGCTCCTGTGAGCTTACAATCTAAGAGGGAGGGGCTAGTGAAACAAAAGGTAGGGACTGTGAAGGATGAACTGATGAGAGGAGTAGAAGATTTGGTTATTAGCAGGAGCCAGGATAGGCCTCCATGACGAGATGAGTTTTCAGTGATCTCCTAAAAGTGGACAGAGTAGGCAATAACCGGACAGATTGGGGTAATAAGTTACAGAGGATCGGAGAGGCTCTGGAGAAGTATATTCAGCAATTAAACTACAAAAGATACCCTTAGACCATTTATTTGAGCCAGAGAGGGAGAAGAAAATACCACGTGGCTGTGTGAGGAAACAGGTCCATTCAAAGCCAGATGCGCTATAGAACATTAATTCAATTTTCTGATCATTAATCAGGTCAATTAGGCATTCATTTTCAACCATAGTGATGAGAAAATTCAAAGGAGCAGGATGGAATTTTTTTTTTTGTTAACTAACAATTTTGGTTTACGTTTGGGAAAGTCCAATTGTTTCAAAATTGAATCTTGAAAGCAAACATAATTGTATTGTATTTACACAGTGCTTTACATATAATGTATATTATCCACTAATTTCAGTCACGGCCCCCAAGGAGCTTACAATCTAATGTCCTTGTCTTGAATTCATACATACACAGGACACTTTACCTACCAGCATGTCTTAGTATGAGTAGTGGAGTATGGAAGGAAACCCACACAGGCACAGGAAGAACATGCAAACTACATGCAGGTAGTACCGTGGTTGGGATTCAAATTGGCAGCACTATTGCTGCTAGGCAGACATGCTAACCACTTGGCCACTGTGCTGCTGGCAATACACATTAGAACACGTATTTCAATGTGCATTGCCAAAGTGTAAATAGGCCCACAATGTTTTTAATGAATATATTCATTTTTTACAATCTCAGATAATCATTTGTTTATCTTGTTCACATCTCTGCAAGTACACTTAGATATCTTCACCACTTCATAAAAAATGAAAGTAAAACACTGCATTGTGAAAATACAGCACAAAGAGCATACGTAAAATGTAATTCCACACTTAGGTAATTCCTTCTCGAAATTTTTATTTGAACACAATATTTAACACTGGTTTTAGAGTGGAGGAATTTTTCTGTACATTTTTTTTTTGGTAAAAATTTTTAAAAGGTAAAAAAGGTAAACACTAGGCATGGACCCTTTGTTGGGGATTTTCTGGAAATATACCTACAGAGACTATAATGGTCTTTAGCCAATTTTATATTAGTATTGTATTCATATTTACTAGACATGTGCACACTGAAATATTTTGTTTTGGAATTTCGTTTTCGTCCAAAAAATAAATGTATTTAGTTACTCCAGAAATTCGTTTCTATTTATTTTGTTTCGTTAAAAAATGGATTCATCCGAAAATCCAAAATAATTCAGGTCAAATCTGTCATTGAAGGCTTATGGTATCTGTTGAATGTTCTAAGAAGATTTGACGGAGCAGCTAAACTGTACGACGCTGCAATCGTACATTTCCGGGCGATTGTTCCGCCTACAAGCTATAGTAGAATTTGAATGTTGTATGACATTAGTAATAATTATATTTATTAATTATTATTACTAGTCAACCAACATTAGAATTCTTCTATAGCCTATGGGCGGAGAATTTGACCATAAATGTCCGCTCGCGGCGACTGCTTCGTCAAATCTTCATGTCAAATCTTTTATGTAGAATAATCTTGGACGAATAGAGTTAGGTTAGGCACATTCAACCTTTTTTGCTATTGTCTCTATAATGTCAAATCTTTTCTCTCTATGTAGAATCGTTTCTCTCTAGGTCGAATCTTTTCTCTCAATGTAGAATCTTTTCTCTCTATGTCGAATCTTTTCTCTCAATGTAGAATCTTTTCTCTCTATGTCGAATCTTTTCTCTCTATGTCGAATCTTTTCTCTCTACGTAGAATAATGTTGGACTAATAGAGCTAAGGTTAGGCACATTCGACCACAGGTTGGATGGACACAGATCGCTATTGTCAGCGTCATGCCGAATCTCCTATCTATATCGAACTGTTGTCACAACGAAAATGAAAATAAAGCATTTGTTTATGTCGGATCTTTCGGTTTTCCGATTCTGCACGTTTATTATCATTTGTTAAAACAATAACAAAAATACCCGAAATTCAGACAAAAACGAATGCACATGTCTAATATTTACAAACATATACATTGAATTTATTCCGCATATCATTTTCAATGTTTTAAAAAAAAAAAATATTTAAAAATTTTTAGAGTATACTTGACGCTCTCTACTAAGAATTTAGCAGTCTCTGCCCATTTTTGAGTGCGGCTGTTTGTATTTGCAGGCGAGGAAGGGGGAGAGAGGAGTTTACTTCATTTGACTCATTCAGCTGTGTGTTTTGTGAATAGAAAATGAATAGCGGGAGATCAGATTACTCCTATTCATTCTATTTGCAGAAAAGTCAGAAAAAGACTCAGTAGTAGTAACACAAAGCAAATTCAAGTGCAAGTTCAGTTCAAGTTTATTTACCTGAGAAAATAAATACAGTTTTCATATTGCATTTTATAGTTCCTACCAAAAAAAACTAAAAATAAATAAATACATAATAAAACCAAAAAAACCCCCCAAAAAAACAAACAAACAAAAAAACAAAACAACAAAAAAAAAAAAATATATATATATATATATATATATATATATACCCTGTTTCCCCGAAAATAAGACCTAGTGTGATTGTCGGTGATGGCTGCGATATAAGCCCTACCCCCCAAATGAGCCCTACCCTGTTTCCATGAAAATAAGCCCTACCCCGAAAATAAGACCTACACAGACTTTAACTAGGGCTTATTTGGGGGTTATGGCTTATATTGCAGCCATCACCGACAATCGATCAATGACTGCATTAGTTGAGTCTTTTTTTAAAGTAGACCTTGTTGCACCCAACAGCAAGTTTTACCTATTATATAAGCACCCCCCAGCCCTATAATAAATCTCAGCATTAAAATGAAAAAAAAAAAAAACTGGAAAAAAAATGTATCAATATACCTACTTTGCCCCTGTTTTTGCCTGTGGTGCCTAGGTTAGGGTTCCATCACACCCCTTTTCCAGGGTCTTGGGAAGGCTTGAGATCCCAGATCTCTCGAGAAGCTCTGCAATGTGCTGGAACACCTTCTCGCTAAATTTTGCATACTTGGCATAACCAAAATTTGCTGAAAGGCTTGGGACATTACTCTCTGCTATGCTTTAGCCCCGAGCAAGGTAAGTGTTTTACTATTTTCCCACAAGTATTTTTTCCTTAAGGCCCCATTCACACCTGAGCATAGCATTTTTGAGGGTTTTTTCCAGCGTTTTGTTGTGCATTTTGTCACGCATATTTGCACGTATTTGCGCTTTTGCATCCAGCGTTTTCCGGTGTTTTTGAGCTTTGGCGTTTTTTTTATTAGCCAATAGGAAAAATGATCATCTGTTTCATTATGTGTTGCTTCCTGCTCCAAAAACGCCCAAATCTGCCCGATTCAAGTGACAAAAAAGGGTCCAGAACTTGTTTGAGCTTCAGGCATTTGGCTTCAGGCAACTTGGAGTGGAGATGTGAACCATCTCCATAGAGAATAATGGATTTTTTCCCCTCAAGCATTTTGTAGCTTCAGGCTTCAAGCTACAAAACGCTCAGGTGTGAATGGGCCTAATAAAATATAGCTGAAATATATTAAAAGGTCCAAAATTTTCTTGCTCAAATGTAACTAATTATAGTATTTAAAATGTGATGATTAATTTGGGTCTAGTGCACTAAACCTGATTTATTGTTTCTTATGTATTTTTTGTACGTTTTTAATTTCCTAAACACAATTTTCTCCTTTTGCTCTTTGCGGCTTATGCCGTATTTCAGGCATCACTAAATGGTGGACCGCGGTCCGGTTCCGGCCCCAGCAGTCATATTTCCCGGACCGCAGCCTCACCAAATAGTTGCCTGTGTGTCCTCTCCCCGCCGCTGACTCGCCTGCCTGCCTTGTGCTCCTATGTTCACAGCATGGCAGGTGCAGCGTGCACGGGTCTGTCCCTTCATTATTGGATCGCTGCCCTGCCCCCTCCTCACACTGCCTGTCTTATACACAAAAGATGAGAAGCGCAGCGGCTCTGCAAAGTGTTTGGCACTTTTTAAGTTAAGAAGCAGGTGATTGGTTGCTACGCAGCGGGGAGGTCTCAGCAATCAATCACTCACCTATAATGTGAAAAGTCCCACCCATTGTCCATGGCTGCCGTGCTTTCTGTCTTGTGTTATTAAGGTAGGGCTCTGTGGGGAGGGGAGAGTGCTGTGCAGGACAGGAGTCTGCTATCGATCGGATGGGGGTCTGTGATGGGGTGTCAGTCTCTAATGGGGTGTCAGTATTTGATATGGGGGCCAGTCTGCTATGAGGGGTCAGTCTGCTATGGGGGGTCAGTCTGTGATGGGGGGCCAGTCTTTGATGGGGGGCCAGTCTTTGATGGGGGGCCAGTCTGTGATGGGGGGCCAGTCTGTTACGAGGGCCAGTCTGTTACGGGGGCCAGTCTGTTACGGGGCCAGTCTGTGATGGGGGTCAGTCTGTGATGGGGGTCAGTCTGTAATGAGGTCAGTCTGTGACGGGGGTCAGTCTGTGATGGGGGTCAGTCTGTTACGGGGGTCAGTCTGTAATGGGGGTCAGTCTTTGATATGGGGGTCAGTCTGTGATATGGGGGTCAGTCTGTGACGGGGGTCAGTCTGTTATATGGGGGTCAGTCTGTTATATGGGGGTCAGTCTGTGATATGGGGGTCAGTCTGTTACGGGGGCCAGTCTGTTACGGGGGTCAGTCTGTGATGGGAGGCTAGGGGTCAGTCTGTGATGGGGGGTCAGTCTGTGATGGGGGGGTCAGTCTGTGATGAGGGGCCAGTCTGTTACGGGGGGCCAGTCTGTTACGGGGGGCCTGTCTGTAAAGGCGGGTCAGCCGATGAATGATGGGATAAGTCTGTGATGAGGGTCAGTCTTTGATGGGGGGTTTGTGAATAAGGGGCCTGTGATGTGGAGGATATCATGTGGATTCATAGCACCAATATGACACTCGGACCCCCGCTAGAAGAAAATTTTTCTGACCGGACCCCCGTGAAGTTTAATTCACTACCCCTGCCGTATTTATTTATTTAGTTTGTCTAAATGCAGCTTGGCATTGACTACTTTCTTGAACTGCTTTTATTCAGGTCAGACCCTCTTTTTTTTCTCTGATCCTTGTTCATGACATTTCCACCCACCTCAATTCTTATGTACCATCTGTCGACAAGGCAGGACTTAGGGTGGTGGGGGCCCCTGGGCTTGAGTAATTTTCGGGCCCTACCTTCTATATATATTACCGTATTTATCGGCGTATAAAACGCGCCGGCGTATACCACACCCCACGTTTAGGAGGGAACTTTAGGGAAAAAAACTTACATTTAAATGCCCATCAATGCAGCCTTATCAGTGTCCATCTGCAGCCTTGCCCATCCATCTGCAGCCTTGTCAGTGTAGCCTTGTCATTTGCAGCCTTGTCATTGCAGTCTTGAAGTTTAAAAATGCCACGGCCGAGATACAGAGTCCTGTGTATCTCGGGTCTTCTCGCAGTCCCGAGCGGAGCTGAGAGTAGCCGAGTGTGCTCAGCTCACAGTCACGCCCAGTCCCTTTGTTATGTCCATCGTAGGGCGGAACTGGGTGTGACTGTGAGCAGAGCCGAGCCGAGTACACTCGGCTATGTATCTCTGCGGGGCCCATGGGCTTGAGCCCAGTCAAGCCCAATGGTAAGTCCAGCCCTGTCTGTCGATCTTTACAAAGATACCAGGAAAATGGCTCCCAGAGCACAGTGCTGTGAACACATCATTACTACGAATGATGAAAGTTGAGTTGGCCGGAATGCTGGAGGTCCACAGACAATATATTGAGCCACTGTACATGCTATCAGTTCTCTAGGACCAAGTAATACCACTTTGGATTAAGGTGCCACCATAGTGACAAGAAAAGCTCCATTTAGTGATGAATAGAAATGGCCAAAATCACTCTGCTACTCTTTTAGAGGAATAGTTACCATGCAGAAAATTGCACTCCACCAGCCATTCAATGTTGGGTCCTACAAACTATTTACTAGGACATTCAGTGAGCTGGCACTCCATGCTGATGCATTGATACCCTGCCTCTCACTGCTGACCTTCAGTTAGAATTGGGCATAAGCTAATGAGTACTTCACACTTATTAACAGGCTAAGAAATCAGGGGTTTATGGGGCAGGAATTAGCACCATGTGACATCATGGTCTTGATAAAGGAGAAATATTCTTCCTTATTGGAATATACCATTAAGGAGGTATAGTCCTTTCATACTAGGATCACAGAGGTGGGGATCACATTCTTGCCCACCCAATAATCACATCCCTTTGCCAGTAAATCAAAGATCCCTATTAGGTCCTGCTCACTGATGATCAGTTAAGGGCGAGCTACTTAATTAAAGAGCTTGTTGGGTCACCCGGAGCAGATTCTAGTTTGTGTAGTTAGGGATGCTCATTTTCTTTACTAATAGATGAGGACTGTATTTAAAGTAATGCAACACGGGGAATAACTTTTTGACACCTGTCAGTTTTTATTGCTGTCTGTGACCCTGTTAGGGAAGTTCATCCTCTATAGTTGTCCTGTTTACCGTTATCATTAAAAGTGAAAGTAAAAGAAAATCCCAAATTTTAGGTTGACACCAGAATAGAAATCCTCCATTGGGGGATTCCCTTTAATTCCTGTTTTGGCTATGGGACAGGAAGTAAAGGTAAATCAGATAACAAAAAAAAATGACAGAGGTTATAACCCTCCCATTTTCTATACAAAATTTCAAAAAAGTTTTGCCTTTTAGTTCTAATATATAGATAGATAGATTTACAATGTAAAGTAGTGAGTGTACAGCTTGTATAACAGTGTACATTTTCTGTCCCATCAAAATAACTCAACACACAGCCATTAATGTCTAAATCGCTGGCAACACCCCTAAGTGAAAATTTCCAAATTGGGCCCAAATTGTCAATATTTTGTGTGCCCACCATTATTTTTCAGCACTGTGTTAACCCAATTGGGCATCAGAGTTCAGCAGAGCTTCACAGGTTGCCACTGGAGTCCTCTTCCACTCCTCCATGATGACATCACGGAGCTGGTGGACGTTAGAGACTTTGCGCTTTTCCACCTTCCGTTTGAAGATGCTCCACAGATGCTCAATAGGGTTTAGGTCTGGAGATATGCTTGGCCAGTCCATCACCTTTATCCTCAGCTACATTAGCAAGGCATTGATCATATTGGAGGTGTGTATGGGGCCGTTATCATGTTGGAATACTGCCTTGCGGCCCAGTCTCCGAAGGTAGAGGTTCATGCTTTGCTTAAGTATGTCACAGTACATGTTAGCATTCATGGTTCCCTCAAAGAACTGTAGCTCCCAAGTGTCATCAGCACTCATGCAGCCCCAGACCATGACACTCCCACCACCATGCTTGACTGTAGGCAAGACACACTTGTCTTTGCACTGCTCACCCGGTTGCCGCTAGGCATGCTTGACACCATCTGAACCAAATAAGTTTATCTTGGTCTCATCAGACCACAGGACATGGTTCCAATAATCCATGTCCTTAGTCTGCTTGTCTTCAGCAAACTGTTTGCGTGCTTTCTTGTGCACCAACTTTAGAAGCGTCTTAGTTTTGGAACGACAGCCATGCAGACCAATTTGATGCAATATGTAGCGTATGGTCTGAGCACTGACAGGCTGACCCCCCCCTTCACCCCTTCAACCTCTGCAGCATTGCTGGCAACACTTATACGTCTATTTCCCAAAGACAACCTCTGGATATGACACTGATGGCACGTGCACTCAACTTCTTTGGTCGACCATGGTGAGGCCTGTCAAGGCCTGTTCTGAGTGGAACCTGTCCTTTTAAACTGCTGTATAGCCTTGGCCACCGTGCTGCAGCTCAGTTTCAGGGTCTTGACCATCTTCCTACAGCCTAGGCCATCATTATGTAGAGCAGTTCTTTGCAATGAGGTGCCATTTTGAACTTCCAGTGACCAGTATGAGAGAGTGATAACTCCAAATTCAACACACCTGCTCCCCATTCACACCTGAGACCTTGTAACACTAACGAGTCACATGACACCGGGGAGGGAAAATGGCTAATTGGGCCCGATTTGGACATTTTCACTTAGGGGTGTATTCACTTTTGTTGCCAGCAGTTTAGACATTAATGGCTGTGTGTTGAGTTATTTTTAGGGGACAGCAAATTTACACTGTTATACAAGCTGTACACTCACTACATTACATTGTAGCAAAGTGTAATTTCTTCAGTGTTGTCACATGAAAAGATAGAATAAAATATTTACAAGAGTGTGAGGGGTGTACTCACTTTTGTGAAATACTGTATATGTGACTTACCAGTCAATAACTGGAATGAATTGAATATTTCTGTAATATGCAGTCTATCATGCCACAAAGAATAATGCTTCATCCCCGTTGATGCCACCAGGTCTTAGAGGGAGAAAAAGCTGGCTGAATATTAGCCTCCACAATTGTATATGAATGACAGATGCCCTTTAAAATAGATTAACACATGAAGTAATGATTGCAGACTACCTGGCACAGAACCGAGAGGCTTCATAAAATGTAGATGATCTGGGCACAGCTAAACTTCCCTATTTAACTTTTCACTTTAGATAGGGGATGAAATGAACATATCCAACATTCACAAGCTATCAAGATCTTCCCAGCACCAGCGAAGACTACAAAGTTCCTGGGACTTTTCATGTTCTTTATGGAAAATCCCACTTTGAAATCCCCGAGCTGAGAATTTTAATCTCATTTGTGGCTGTGATTGGAGCCGAGGAGAGTGAAGAGAACACTTTTTTTGCATAATTTCATTTGTCAGGAGAATCTTGCCTCTGACATTGGAAGACTGATTTAATTGATTTTAATCATACACCTGAGATTGGAAAATTGAGCCCTCCGTCCTGAGGAATAATTCTAGGCGGCCATAAGAATATCTAATTTGCAAGTGATAATTTTTTTTTTTTTTTTTTTATTTCGGCACTATACATATGGGCTTTGTTGTGAGGTTTGAACAGTAACAGCCGGGGATTCTGACATGCCACACTCCTATTTTCTTCCCACCTAAATGTTTAAAGAGGCTAGCTGTGGATGCCGTTCTATTGTCATGGCGGTATGATCATTTTTCACATTATGCATTTCTGTAGTGTTCACATCTACAAAGAGTATTGATAAAGGTGCAGCACAACTATTTTGCTGCTGAATTTTCACTAGTTTATAAAAAATTCAAGTGAAAATTTAGCATGTCAAAGTAAAAAAAATAAATAAAATACATGCAATAGGAAAAACTGAGCAACACAACAAAATAATTCTGTTTTCAGAGGTCTCCTTCTCACAACCCTGAACGTAAAAGGATTTTTGCTGGCTGTAGATTGGAGGAAATATAAGCAAGCAGCAGATTTTTTTTTTTTTTTTTTTTTATTGAGAATTTACATAATTACATTAATTACATTTATTTACATAAATAAATAATCAAAACCATCAAAATGAGTCTTAATAATCCAGGCCAAGTTGAAACAATCCATACAACAAGGTCACTAAATACGTGTTTTTTTTTTTTTCATTACTTTGCTGGCAATAGATAAATTCTCTCTTCTCCAGAAAAATACAGACTGTCGTTGTGCCAACAAAGGCACCTGACATGGTGCAATAGACAGGTGCACAAAGTTGGAAGGATGTACCCGCTGTTCCAGGTCAGTGACAAATTTCTCAGTTTTTTTGTCAGTACATTCAGGAATACTTATACATTCTTTGCATTTCTCAGTTTTTTTGTCAATACATTCAGGAATACTTCTACATTCTTTGTATTTTGCATATAGAAAATATAATGTGATCTGGCTCACTGTACACCTCTTTCATTGACACCCTAGTTGCACATACCTAAGCCTTGTCCCATTGCCCAGAATTTTGGAATACCCCTAGTGGTGGACTTTTAAGGCACGTACAGTATATATCAAATTTTAAAGATACAAAAACATTTTTTTATTGAAAAGATTAAGAAAATACATAAAACAAGGAATGCATAAATACACTGATAATCTGTACATATATAGGTTACTTGAAATATCCTACGCGTTTCGGAGAGACTAATCTCCTTCTTCAGGGGATATGTTCAATTGTAAGAGATAATATATTGGAACAGAAAATAAGATATACATTAGAAAAGAATTCCTATCTTCGAAAAAAAACGCATACATAGTATATTCCATATATTTCACTATTGTAACATTCACTTACATATTCAGAACAGTGTGTTGAATAGACATTCCATCAGATTTGTAATTAAAAACATGACAGAAAACCAGGGTGGGTGTTGCCGATGGTTGTTTTACCCCCTTGGAGCCCTCTAATGTGGTCACTCCAACAAAAAGGGTCGAGAGACCAGCAAGATGTCAAAGAGAGACCAACCCCCTAGCATTGATGGGCAGTTGTCCCATTGTGCACCTCCTGATTTGGGCTTCCTGGTTGCATATAGCCATTGGTATTAGGGTGTGTACCCCAGAGCACTAACGCTCATGCGTGTTTATCATCAGAGCAGTGGAAGGTGTGAGTAGAGCAGAGATTGGTGTCAGTAGGGCAGTGGACAGTGTCAGACGTTTTTTTATTTTATTATTTTTTGCAATTTTATTTTTGTCATTATTGTTTAAAAAAATGTTGTCATTTGTTTACAATTTTATTTTTGTAATTTGTTTACAATTCTTTAATTTTATTTATTTTTTTTACAATTTTTTAGGAGCCCTGTTGGGGGGCTTTGGTGAGATATCAAAGGTTTAAACAGACCCCTGATGTCTCATAAACAAACATAGTTTACTATGCTTCAATTAAGAATTAACACAGGAGTGATCGGTACAGATCACTCACTGTGTTCATCCAGGAAAGGAAGGAGTAAATTAAATATTTACCAACCCCTTCTCCCACTCTCCATCCTGAAACATCCCCCATTGCATGCTGGTGGGACAGGTGAGGAGGGAATCTGGCAGCACTGCAGGGAGGAGACAGGAGGCACCAGGAAGCAGGGGGGATCAGCCCTGCGTGGGGTGATTAGGGTGTGCCCAGGCACACCCGACACCCACTGTGTGCACGCATATGCATAAAGCAAATGGCCTGTTTTAGTGTGCAGCTCTCTTGTTGGCTCTTGTGTATGTGGATCATGCGCCTTTTTAGTTGGCTTTAGCTGTACAGTATATAACAAATTACCTATTCCATTGTGTACCTCTTTTGCTGGTGTCTTTTGTTGTATTATCATTATTATTAGTATAATTATTGAAGATTTATATAGTACCATGAGGGTGTGCAGCATTTTACAAAAAAAGCAGGCATTTCAGTTATAAATTCAGTACAGGAGGGTTAGCAGGGCCTTGCTTGCAAAAGCTTATGCCCCGTACACACAATTGGACTTTCTGACGGGAAATGTTGGATGTGAGCTTGTTGGCGTTGTTGAAAGTGAAAATGTTGGCTAGCATGTTATCAAATTTTCCGCCAAAAAATGTGTGTTGTCTGACTTTCCGATCATGTGTACACAAGTCCATCAGACAAAAGTACAAAGCAGAAGCTCGGAAGCAGAAGCAGTCGGTCTTGTAAACTAGCGTTTGTAATGGAAAATTAACATTCGTGACGTGTCAAATTATTTAATCTCCAATTGCAGCGCACAATTCTCTTCTTCTTTAATGGGATAATAATGAAGCTGCTTTGTTGGTGATACTGATGGGGTTATTGCAAACTAATTTTCAAAGGCTTTTATTTTCTAGTCATATCAAGAATAACATTATTATTTTTTTTAGTTTTTTATTTGTGCAAGTTACCACAACACCATTATCCCGTAGTTGGTGTTCCTTGTCAATTTTAAATTGTATTTTTTAAAATGTAACTGCCTACTCACAAGTGAAGTAAAACCCATAGCCAAGTATACATGTTTTTTTATTGTGCATTAAAAAAAATAATTAGACATGCTATCTGCCAATAGAACTTAACCAAAAAGTGCATTCTATGCATCCAAAAATATAGAAAATATACCAAATCAAATCATTATTCACCCCAAAAAATAATGTCAAAGCAATAACTCCAAGGCCAATAATAAATAACATGTTATCTCCTCCGATTTCGCAACATGTCTGGTTGACGAACGGTCGTTCAGAAACAAACTGAAAAGCACAAAATGAAAAACGTGAAAAGAAAAGTACAAATCAACACTCTCCCTACTTCTACTAACACGAAATTAGCAGAAGGAGCCCAAAGGGCGGCACTAAAGAGCTGAAAAAACATGTAGTACATCTAGTACGTTACTACGTTCATAATTGTTGGCCAACGTTTGTGTGACCGTGTGTATGCAAGACAAGTTTGATCCAACACCCTTCGAACAAAATTCCACAGTTTTGTTGTTGAAAAGTCTGATCGTGTGTATGGGCCTTTACAATCTAATGGAATGGGATGGGGGATGGGGGGGTGGGGGTTAAGTTATTAGGCAGAGGTGCGATAGACTTCCCTGAAGAGATGAGTTTCCAGGGATGGCCTAAAGGTGTACAGAGTAGGAGATAACTAAACAGATTGGGGTAAATAATTCCAGAGAATGGGAGAGGCTTTGGAGAAGTCCTGGATGTGAGAATGGGAGGAGGACACAAGGGCGCTAGAAAACAGGAGGTCTTAGAAGGAGCAGAGAAAATGATTTGGGTTATATTTTGAAACAAGAGTGTGATGTATCTGAGGCTTTGTATGTTGTGGTTAGTAATTTAAATATTGCTCCCTGGCCATTCAGAAGCCAGTAGAGACTTTGGCAGAGTTGGCTGGTGGACACAGAGAGGTTGGTAAGGTGGACCAGTCTAGCAGCATGATAGACTGAAAGGGAGATGGGCTGTGTAAAGGTAGGCTAATCAGGAGGGAGGTGAGTTATAAAAAGGAGTGAATGTGTAGCTTGGTATTTTAATTGGTTAAGAATATTTTGGAAATGTTATGGAGGTGCAAAATCTGAAAAATTTGTACAGTGATTGGATTTATGACTGAAAGGACATTTGGAGCCTAGGATTATACCTGACACCGTGGCCTGAAGGATGGGACTGATAGTTGTAATATTGACCTTAATGAAAAAGTCAGGGGTGAGGGCACGGGGGCAAGGAAATATTATGAGCTCAGTTTTAGGAAATACTGTGACATCCATAATGATATGCCAGTTATTAACTTAGTAATTTGAGAGGAGGCTGAAGTGATGGGATGAGGAGTAGAGAGAAAGATTTGGGTATAAACAGTATAGAGTTGGTAATGGAAGCCATGGGAGGTTAAAAAGTGGCCAAAGGCGAAGATGTAGAACAGCCATTCTCAACCAGGGTTCATGGGAACCCTGGGGTTCCTCCAAAGGTTGCTAGGGGTTCCTTGAGCTGTGGCTGATTGACCTCCTATCTTAAGAAGTCTGCATAGTTCTGGGGTCAACACCACTTGGTAGTGCCAGTTGCATGAAGCTAACAATCTTTTAAGCCATCTTTAAGAATTGCATTTTGACAACCATTGTAAGGTCTGCCTTATTCCGCATATCCTCAAATGTAAAGGGCATTTTTCTTTTCAATTACCACCAATAAATTGGTTTTAGTAAGGGTTCCTTCAAGACCTGAAAAAGATTTCAAGGGTTCCTCTGGGGTAAAAAGATTGAGAAAGACTGGTGTAGACAGAAAATAGAAGAGGTTTGAGGACAGAACCTTAGGGGATCCCTATGGAAAGAGAAGGTGGAGAGGATGAGATGGAGCTGTAGGCAACACTGAAGAAACACTTCAATAGGTAGGAGGAGAATCATATCAAAGGCAGCAGAAAGGTAATTATATATAGTAAATAGCCTGTTTCATTGTGCACTTCCATATTCAGTTCTGTAGTTGTAGATATTAAATGACCTGTCCCATGGTGCGCCTCTTTGAATGGCTCCCCTGGTGAATGTGGCAAAGGGCCTGTCCAATTATGCACCTCACTAATTGGGTCCATAGTTGTATATAGTAAACGACATGTCCTATTATGCACCTATTTCGTTGGCTTCATAGTTGTATATATCAAATAGCCTGCCCCATTATATACCTTCATAGTCAGCTATAATTGATTGTGAGCTTACCATTCTGTCTATTTATTTTATTTATGCAGGTTTTGTAGGTTTTCTGGTAATTTTGTATCTTGACCTTGTTTTTTTGTCATGTTTACATCTTTTTAATTCAGTTTTTTTTTTTTTTTTCATGGGAGGAGCATACCATACAAAATAGTTTAAAGACTTTAGGTTTCCGGTGACATTACATGACATTCTTCAGATTCATCCATTTACAACAGCTACTAATGTACTGTATCTGAACATAACTCCCAACCTACCGAGGTGCGAAAGTTTGATACCTTTTAGCACAGACTTTTCAGGTAATCACATGCACAATTTAAAGCTCAAGAATGATCACAAAAACCTACTGGGGCTTTTTTTCACAATTTTTTTTACAATAATCTGAAGGATGGATGAACAGTTTAGCAGAACATATATAACTGTTGCAGTTAAAAAAAAAAAAAAAAATTGTATAAAGATTACTTCAGCAGAGCTAACAAATGGACATTTGAGGAGGAATAATGCCTTGTACACACGGTCAGACATTCTGACCACAAAATCCGTCTGATTTTTTTCGACTGATTTTTGCCGAAACTTGCCTACACACGATTGGACAAAGTTGGTGGAAAATCCAATCATTCTGAAGAGGTGACGTTCCTTCCATACGACGGGACTATGTAGAGGCCAGTAGCCAATAGCTTTCGTCTTGTAATTTATTCTGAGCGTGCATGGTTATTTGTCTGTCGGAATTCTCTACAAACGATCGGAAAAAGTCAGATCAGAATTTGTTGTTGGAAAATTTTAGATCCAGCTCTCAAACTTTTTCAGTCGGAATTTCCGACGGAAAAAGTCATATAGAGCCCACACACGATCGGATTTTCCGACAACATAATCCGATCTGACCTTTCCCATTGTAATTTCCAACCGTGTGTACAGGGCATAAGAGACATAAGTGAATTGGTTCCAGAAAGGAAAGTTCCTTCAAATCAGGGACTGTTGGGAGCTTTGTCTTTGAAAACAGTCCTTCATGAACATTGTTGAGCTAGTCAGTAGTGATGGGTGAATTTATTCAGGTTTGATCACTATTAAAGGTTCAGCAAACCTTGTTCAAAATTAATTGAACACAAGTTCTACTGAATGCAGAAAATCAGCTAATAAGCAACCCACTGTAAAAAATAAAAATAAAAATAAAAACATAGGCAGCTGGGAACTTCCATAGGGGACATGTATAAATGCAGAACAAGTTTTAAAAAATCCCATACAGCAGAGAGAGAGGGTCTTTTCATACGGTCTGGGTTTTTTCTGGCACTTTTTGTTCAATCAGTATTTTATGCAAAAAAATTACTTAAAACCCTTTTTTGGAAAAAATACACTTTTTTAATTCTAATGCAAAAAAATACAGTACATAACCCATTTTTTTTTTTTGTAAAATATAGAATATGAAGTTACATGGAGTAATTATATACCAAACATTAGACATGTGCACACTGAAATATTTCATTTTGGAATTTCGTTTTCGTCCAAAAAATGTATGTATTTAGTTACTCCAGAAATTAGTTTCTATTTATTTTGTTTCGTTAAAAAATGGATTCATCCGAAAATCCAAAATAATTAAGGTCGAATCTGTCATTGAAGGCTTATGATGTCTGTCAGATGTTCTAAGAAGATTCGACAGAGCAGCTAAACTGTACGACGCCGCAATCGTACATTTCCGGTTGAATGTTCCGCCTACAAGCTATAGTAGAATTCTAATGTTGTATGACACTAGTAATAATTATATTTATTAATTATTATTACTAGACAACCAACATTAGAATTCTTCTATAGCCTATGGGCGGAGCATTTGACCATAAATGTCCACTTGCGGCGACTGCTTCGTCGAATCTTCATGTCAAATCTTTTCTCTCTATGTCGAATAATCTTATACTAATAGAGTTAGGTTAGGCACATTCAACCTTTTTTGCTATTGTCTCTATAATGTTGAATCTTTTCTCTCTATGTCAAATCTTTTCTCTCTATGTCGAATCTTTTCTCTCTATGTAGAATAATCTTGGACTAATAGAGCTAAGGTTAGGCACATTCGACTACAGGTTCATTGGACACAGATCGCTATTGTCAGCGTCATGCCGAATCTCCTATCTATATCTGTTGTCACAACGAAAATGAAAATAAAGCATTTGTTTATGTCGGATCTTTAGGTTTTTCGGATTCTACACGTTCGTTATCATTTGTTAAAACGATAACGAAAATACCCGAAATTCAGACGAAGATACATTTGGACGAAAACTAATGCACATGTTTATCAAACATGTCACATTTTAAAATTGCGCACACCTGTGCAACTGTGACAAAAGGTGTAAATTTTACTATCAATAGGTGACACTTTAAAAGCCTTTAGAGGTTACCACTTTAGATTTACAGAGTATGTCTGGTGCTAGAATTACTGTCCATGATCTGACATTCACTGTGATATCTCATATGTGTGAGACGATCGCTGTTTGTGTGTGTGTGGGACCTAAGCGTGCGTTCACCTTTGTGCACAAGCACGGGAGGATGGGGCACTAAAAAAAAATTGTAACTAATAATTATTTATTTTTTTCTTATTTTTACTCTGTTGCTTTAATTATTATTAATATTATTATTTTTTTTATCACACTTTGTGCTGTCACAAGGAATGTAGACATCCATGTGGCAGCAATAGGCATGTGACAGGTGCCCCTTATGGAGAGACCTGGGGTCTATAAGACCTCAAATCCCTCCTCTGCCCCAAGATTGGTGTTTCTGAATGCTTTTGATCTTCAAAAAATTGTGCCAATGGTTTCTGAGTAAACCACAAGTAATGTTCTGTCATCACTTCCAGGTTACTAATATGAACAGCCAATCAAAGCTGACCCCGGCTTTGTTCGGCTGTCCAGACAGCCAGCAGATGTGCCAGTTGGTCACTTGGGTCTCCCAGTGGGTCAGGAGAGCCTGAGAGAGCATGAGAGAGCCACAGAAAGCGGTGGGAGGGAGGGGGTTGGATGTCAATGATTTTTTTATAATGAACTTGATCAACAGAGAGCAGCAGGACCCAAATCTGAGTAATTTCAGTTTGTAAAAAAAAAGGCTTTTTTTCAGGTAGTTTTAACATGTAATAGACCTGCTTTAACTGACAGATGCCCTGCATTGTGGGCATTTGGGAGGGTCTACTGAGGTTATCTGTAAAAAATGCTTCTAAATACAAACGCTCATAAACATTGCTAAACACATATAAACACGGCATATAAAAGTGGCAAAACTGACGTTTTTATCCGTGGGTTGCTAGCTGTCAAGTTCCAGCATTCAGAATGGGTTTTCAAACGTCTCGTTTACATGAAGCCTTAAACGATTGCAGATGACAGCAGTGTAAAATTGGCCAGCAGAATGACAAATTATTTCAGGCACAATAGGCCTAACTGGTGTATGCCTAAATTTTATTTTAGGATATCTTTTGAATAGGGAGGGCACTGAATTGAGTGATATAATATAAAGTGGTTTAGGGGAATACTATTCCTGTACTTATTTTCCTTTCAAATGAAACAGTGGGTTGCATAAAAAAAAAAGGCCAGCCTAAAGTGATTGTAAAGTCTTGTTTTTTTTTAAATAACACACATGTTATACTTACCGCACAGAGCAACCCGGATCCTCCTCTTCTCAGGTCCCTCTTTGCTGCTCTCCTGCCTACTATCGAGTGCCCCCATAGTCAGCAGCTTCCTATGAACACACTGGAGCCGAGTCACAGCTCTGTGTATCCATTCAGACATGGAGAACTGACCCAGTGCTGCCCACTCTCTCCCCTGATTGGCAAACTGACTTTGATTGACAGCCTCGGGATCAGTGGGCCCCCTTGTTAATAAGCCCCCCACCCACAGGCCTCAACAAGCATGGGCCAGGGTTGTCAGGAAAGAGGCCATTGTCCTCATCAACACAGGGACAAGGTGCTTTGGGGAGGGGGGTGCTTGCTTGTCCACTCCCTTTCCTGGCCTACCAGACGGCATGCTCGGATAAGGGTCTGTTTTTTTGTACGTTTTTTTACCGGGAACAGCTGACAGCTGATGACTCATCAGTTGTTAAGAACGCGGCGGGTGGCATCCTAGCCCCCTAAGTAGCCAGCAGCTATATACAGTAAAATAAAAGAAGGTGGCTGCGCTGACAGTCACTCCCCTGTTTTTTAATTCAGAGGTTAATATTCAGATAATTAAATAAATTTAATTAATATGTGGACAATCAAATGTGAAATACCCTCAACCAATATTGTGTAATTGAATAAAAATTAATGAAAATTATATCTTGAGTGATAATAGAAAAATTCACGTAATAGTCCAAATAATAAAGTGAATGTGATGAATTCATGCAATCTTCCATCACCAACAGGGCTTTTTTTCAGCAGGAACATGAGGGAACGCTCCACTACTGAATGTATGTAATGGCAAGGAATGCTGAGTTCTGCTACAGTGTCTATTGATGCTGGCTGCTGATGGATCTATTGTTGCTGGAGGGGATCTATTTCTGCAGAAGGGTTGATTGCTGGGGAGGTCTTATGTTGCTGGGGGGTCAGTTGTCGCTGGAAAGGATCTACTGTTGAGGGAGCAGTCTATTATAGCTGGCTGCTAGAGGGTCTATTGTTGCTGGGTGGTATTTTGTTGTAGGTGGTCCATTGTTTCAGGGGGGGGGGGGGTCTATTGTTGCTGGTGGGTCTATTGTTATTGGCTGTGGGGGGTCTATTTTACTACTTTTCTTGTTATCAATAACAAATTCCATACAAATTACTTAGTACCACAAATGTTACTTGGTTCTGTATTCTCTAAAAGGGGGAGTGCTGGAAGGTGGGTAAGGGGTGGAACCAAGGACTGGTGCTCAGAGGTAAGTAGGGGCAAAGACAAAGGATAACTCCCAAAAGGGAGAGTTCCTAAACCTATTCTCTGAGAAAAAAAGCCCTGGTCACCAATAAGTGTTGATGACCACCATAAAGAATACACGCTTACCAGAGGCAAGCATCAACCAGCTTGCAATCAACACCCCCCGACAGGGTCCCAATAGCAGATCCCGTATTATAAATTCAAAGGACAGCAGGTCAGGAACACACACCCCCAATGGTTAACCGAGGAGACTGCCAATCGTGAGACAATGGTCACTCAAAAAAAATGCAAAAGTGACTTCCCATAGTGTAAACCTGGTAAACCACTTTAATACATAAGGATAAAAACAGCATGTATGCCGGCCGGCAATCGAGCGCCCGTTCGCTCCGGATCCCAACGTAATCACGTCAACACGTCCTAGCCACCCAGTGTGTTTACAGTGTGTTTAAAGAGAAGAAAAAATTTTAAAACGCAAAATACATGAAGAACGCAAGTTTAAAAACGCAAAAAAAACAAGCGCAGCGGCATAGATGTGAACCTAGACTAAGAGCCGATTCACACAGGGGCGACCCGTCAGGCGACTTAGCCGTCTGACAAGTCGTGTCCCGCTCTGTACAATGGAACCGTTCTAATCGCTCCAACTTAGAAAAAGGTTCCTGTACGACTTTTGGGGCAACTTGCATTGATTTCTATACAGAAGTCATTTCGCAAGCCGCTGCTAAAGTCGGATCCCGGTTGCCTGAGGCAGTCGCGCTGCAAGTCGTGCTGCCTCAGTGTGAACGGGCTCTTAACCACTACAATACAGGGCACTTTCGCCCCCTTCCTTCCCAGCCCAATTTTCAGTGTTCATCGCTCTCGCACTTCCAATGACAATTGCGCGGTCATGCTACACTGTACCCAAATGAAACTTTTTCATTTTGTTCACACAAATAGAGCTTTATTTTGGTGGTATTTATTCACGACTCTTTTTTTTATTTTTTGCGATATAAGCGCAAAAAAAGCGGAAATTTGGAAAAAAAACAATATTAAATTTTTTCTATTTTAAAAGAAACCCAATAAAATCTAATTTTGTCATAAATTTAAGCCAAAATGTATTCTGCTACATGTTTTTGGTAAAAAAAAATTCCGTTAAGTGTATAATGGTTTGTGTGATCACGGACATATGTACGCAAATGATCATGTACATATGTGTGCAGGTGATCACGTACATATGTGTGCAGGTAATCATTGGAACATGTGATTTTAGTGGGACATATATGGGGGACATGTGTTTTTTTTATTTGGGGACATGTCTTTTTATTATTTGGGGACATGTGTGGTGACGTGTATTGTGGTGACATGTGTGTTTACACTGTAGGTTTATACTAGACTAGTGATCAGTGAGTAAAAAGCTGTAAAAATAGCTCATACTCACTGATCACCAGCCGGCTCCAGCGATCTGCTCTCCTCTCCTCAGCGATGACTTCCGTGTGAGGAGAGGAGAGCCGATTGCCTAGCAACCGGCTGTTTGTTTACATCACATGACGGCCGTGATTGGACACGGCCGTCATGTGATCAGGAGGGCCAATCACAGAGCCCTCCTGCCGATCCGAGATGCGCCGTGTCCGGGTGACACAAGTGCATCGGGATCGCGCCGCTGCGTGGGCACGTGCGCGCGCGCGATCCCCCTCCTTCTGATGGACGTTCAGGAACGTCCACTCAGAAGTAGAGAGCTCCCACCCAGCCAATGTACATATACGGCCGGGTGGGAGCTCTCTACTTCTGAGTGGACGTTCCTGAACGTCCATCAGAAGGAGGGGGATCGCGTGCGCGCGTGCTCGCGCAGCGGCGCGATCCCGATGCGCTCGTGTCACCCGGACACGGCGTGGTTAATGAACAAACTGAAGTTAGAAGCTGATTGGCTACCATACACAGCTGAGTGTTCCAGTTTCGGTAAATCAGTCCCTGTGTGTGGTTTTTGACATCCCTTCCTAGTTGATCTCTCATCAATGTTTGGACTTTTAATCTATTTTTCTATATTTGCAAAATTCTATCATGCGCTGATTAGCTTATCTTTGTCAGTAAAATAAAAAAAATAAAAATAAAAACACCAAGGATCATAACGACATCAATAAATAATCTTAAAAAAAAATTAAAAAAAATGACTATGAAAAAAGGGATGGAGTATGTTATACAAGTAAACCAAAAAATAAAATAAAAATAAAGGTTAATAAGGTGAAGTAACCCAATAACAGCCTTTTTCTTTCCATCCATGATGGCAGCTTCCTGTACAGCCATAGAATTATGCGTCTTGTCTACTTCAGCCCGTTCTCCCAGGTATACTGAACATCCTACATACCAGCTCCTATTAAGAAGAAAATTAGTGTCTGAGTTGATGATGATCTAGCCATCCCCGTGAGGGACAAGCCTTCCCTGCACCATCTGCCTGGCATAACGCAAGCTGTTTCCTGACTGACTTATATACCTGTTTAATAACACCCAACTGCAAACAGGAGAGCACGACATTGTCCCTGACATCACTGACCTTGTCTCTGTACAACGCAGGCACTAGAATATGTATAGAGGCAAACAGCCATATGCAATGACATCAAAGCTTAAAGGGGCACATCATTCTTCTTCCCTCCATTATTTATAACAAGTTTGTGCTAAGACAAAGCAATATAACCATCAGTCCAGGTCATAAAAGCAGGTACCAGAACATTATCCATCTTCTAAATCACTCTTATGCCGCGTACACACGATCGGAATTTCGGCTAGCAAAAGACAGATGAGAGCTTTTCATCGGAAAATGCGACGGTGTGTTTGCTCCATTGGAATTTAGCTGGCCGAATTCCCGGAAGCAAAAATTTGAGAGCATGTTCTCAATTTTCCAGATGGAAAAACGTTCTATCGGAAACTCCAATCGCGTGTATGCAATTGCAACGCGCAAAAACTCACGCATGCTCAGATTCAACTATGAGATGGAAGCTATTGGCTACTAGGTATTGAACTTCCTTTTTCTAGTCCCGTCGTACGTGTTGTATGTCACTGCATTCTTGACGGTCAGAATTTGGTGTGACCGTGTGTATGTTTGAGCGGAATTGCGTCGGAATTTCCGATGGGAAAACCATCAGAGCTTTTTCTGATGAGAATTCCAATCGTGTGTACACAGCATGAGAGCCCTATGAACCTGGACACGCAATAGAATCGAGCCTCTTTGCCAACACATCGCTGTCCTTTTGGAGAGGAGGGCTGAAGAAAGCATTCTCAGGAGTACTGTGAGCCATGTGGGAGATGATAAATACCTGTAAAGCCGCGTACACACGGGCGGACTGTCTGGCCAACTTAGTCCGTCGAAACACATTTCAGCGGACAGTCCTCTCGTGTGTGGGCTTCAGCGGACTTTTTCAGCGTGCAGTCTGGCGGACTAAGTATTTCGGAATTTCCGTAATATTGTCCGTCATACTTTGGTTTCAGCGGACAGTCCGCTCGTCAGTAGGCTAGTTCGACGGACTAAGAATGGCGCATGCTCATAAAGGATTTACACGGTGGAAGGTTGCATTGCTGTGTATTGGACTTCCTATTTCTAGTCCCGTCGTACGTGCTGTACACGTCATCGCGCAAGCTTTCAACGGACTGTTTGTGTATCCGTGTGTGGTCAAGTCCGTTCATTCGAAAGTAGGACGGACTGTCCGTCCGTGTGTACGCGGCTTAAGGATTACATTTACACACCAATAAACATGCAGGCACTTACTATGAAAAATATACTTTTTTAGATATACCTGTTTAATTGCTTGGTAGCACAAATGGCTAATCAGCCAATCACATAGCGGCAACTCAATGCATTTAGGCATCTAGACGTGGTGAAGACGACTTGCTGAAGTTCAAACCGAGCATCAGAATGGGGAAGAAGGGGGATTTAAGTGACTTTGCACGTGACATGGTTATTGCTGCCAGACGGGCTGGTCTGTGTATTTAAAAAACTGCTGATCCACTGGGATTTTCAGCCATCTCTCGGGCATACAGAGAATGGTCCAAAAAAGAGAAAATGTCCAGTGAGCAGCAGTTGTGTGGAGGAAAATGCCTTGTTGATGTTAGAGGTCAGAGGAAAATAGGCAGACTGGTTTGAGATGATAGAAAGGCAACAGTTACTCAAATAACCACTCGTTACAACCAAGGTTTGCAGAATATCATCTCTGAACGCACAACACATCAAACGTTTAAGCAAATGGGCTACAGCAGCAGAAGACCACCCCGGGTACCACTCCTGTCAGGTAAGAACAGGAAACTAAGGCTACAATTCCCACATGTTCTATTGTCCAAAATTGGTCGATAGAAGATTGGAAAAATGTTGCCTGGTCTGATGAGTCTAGATTTAACCTGCGACATTCAGATGGTGGGGTCAGAATTTGGAGTAGACAACATGAAAGAATAGTCCATCCTGTCTTGTATCAATGGTTCAGGCTGGTGGTGGTGGTGTAATGGTGTGTGGGATATTTTCTTGGCACACTTTGGGCCCCTTAGTACCAATTGAGAATTGTTTAAATGCCACGGTCTATCTGAATATTGTTGCTGACCATGTTCCTCCCTTTATGAGTACAGTGTCCCCATCTTCTGATGGCTCCTTCCAGCAGGATAATGTACCATGTCATAAAGCTCTAATTATCTCAAACTTGTTTCTTGAACATGACAATGAGGTCCCTGTACTCCCATGGCCTCCACAGTCACCAGATCTCACAGAGCACCTTTGGGATTTGATGGAAAGGGATATTCACATCATAGAAGTGCAGCCAACAAATCTGCAGCAACCACATGATGCTTTCATGTCAATATGGACCAAAATCTCTGAGGAATGTTTCCAATACCTTGTTGAGACTACCCCGTGAAGATGGTGACCAATCTGTACTGCTTAACTGCAAAGGATTGCTTGAGCTGGTAAGGAAAGTTCTAAGGTACACTACATGTGGTCCCATTACATTACAGCACCTGTCAAAGGGGATCGAGTCAATAAAAAGTCTGAAAGATTTTTTTTCTTTCAATCAATATGAGAAAAAGACATGCTAATGTAAATTGTCAAATGGAAAATCAATGGGACGTTAAAGGTGTGGAACCTCCTCTCAGTATAATTATCAGTACACTATCATTAATTAAAATAAATGTTTTATTTAACAATTCCTAAAAGCTAAAAAGCTGAGGCTATCCATATCCCCTAAAAACCCCTAGACACATAGTGATAACGTATTATCAAAACCAAAGCACCTCCGAAGATGGAGATTTTATTTTTCAAACAATACGAGAAGTGGAAGGACATTCTAATGCCCCGTACACACGATCAGACTTTCCGACAACAAAACCGTGGATTATTGTTGGAAGGTTGTTGGCTCCAACTTGTCTTGCATACACACTGTCACACAAATGTTGGCCAACAATTACAAATGTAGTGACGTACAAGACATATGTGATATCTCCATTACGAACACTAGTTTTACAAGACCGAGCGCTTCCGGCTCGTACTTGATTCCGAGCATGCGTGATGCTAAATTTTGTTGTATCCAAGAATTATGTTAACAGTTATCACAGTTTTCTGGACATTTAGAAAAATAAAAGCTTTGAAATTCAGAAATGAAACATTTACCATGAAATGACTTTTGCTGCTCATATCATAGTATAGATGCTGTTTTGCATTCTCACTGTATAAATTATTTTTCCATCTTAATAAAATACAATGGAGACATTTTCTTCTGCTTGAATATATGACAGCAATATAAACATACTGCAGCTAAATGAGCTTACTGTCATGTGGATGTGCCTTGGGTTGTTGGTGTGGAAGGACAGAAAATTGAGATAAGAGTTCTATTATTAATAGGGTGTGTTGGCTTGAAGACTGTCACTTTTACTCTAGAAGCTCGTAGATGCTCTCTCTGTTGAGTTGTCTCTTTAATTCTATTGATGGGGCGGATGCACTGGGGGGTCTTAGTAGCTGATAGAGTCTCAATCACTTTCTTTTGTAACTCTTCAGAGACTTTGATTACCGGTAATCACTCCCACTGCGTATCATGTGGATAATGACTGGATCATCATTAGACGATGGTTCTGATCTGGGCCATCATGAGGACTTTGGAGACTCTAACTGTCAATTGCTACTTGTTTTTAGACATTGTCAGTCATTTTGAAACTCGGTCACAGAAGTCACTGATGAGTCAATCTTGACCAGTGTACCTTTAGTGTACACAAAATATGCTTTATATAGGTTGCCAGTTAACTCTTTGCTCACCCATAAACACTAAAAACAGGTCAACTTACCAACAAGTCTACCTGTGTTTTTTTTTAGGCTGTCTATAGCTAGTTAGATTGCATCCCAAGAACACCAAAAGTGGGGTTCAAGATTTGCTCACCCTTGGTGAAATAGTCACAATGCCAACATACTCACAACTTTAGAGCTGTAGATCCACTTTTTTCATTAAATTTATATGTAATACTGCCAATCAGTTAAAGGAGCTGTAAAGGCAGAAGCATTCTATGCATTAAACTAAAAACCCTTCTGTTTTTTTAGCAGCCCCCTCCCCAGCACCCCCTAATACTTACCTAAGCCCCCTCTCCATCTAGCAATGTCCATGAGTTCCTTCGGCCCTCTGGGACTCTCCCCCGATTGGCTAAGACACAGCACCCCCAAACACTTACCTGAGCCCCCTCTCCATCCAGCAATGTCCACGAGTCCTTTGGTCCTCCAGGACTCGCCACCCTGATTGGCTAAGACACAGAAGTGGAGCCATTGGCTTCCATGGCTGCAAATCAAAGTCATTTAGCCAATTAGGGGAGAGAGGGGGTGGGGCCGAACAACAGTTCTGTGTCTGAATGGACACAGGGAGCTGTGACTCGGCTCGGGGGCCCCCATAGCAAGCTGCTTGCTGTGGGGGCACTCAACAGCAAGGAGGGGTCAGGAGGAGCGAAGAGGAACCTGAGAAGAGGAGGATCTGGGCTGCTCTGTGAAAAACTACTGCAACAGAGCAGCTAAGTATAACATGTTTGTTATTTAAAAATATATATATATAAAAAAAACAAGACTTTACAATCACTTTAAGTAGAGATGTGTTGATCGATAAATTCTTCCAATACTTAAGTGCTTGTTAGTGATCTTCTGTTGACACTGACACCGGCCTATTTTTCACCAGTAATAGTCAAATATGTTCTTCACTTTCTGCCGATGCTGCATGCTGTAATGTACATTGAGTGAGCCCACTGGCCCCCATGCCTTCTGTCAATCTCTATTCTGTTAAATCACAGAAGGTATATTTTAGTTAACATAGAAACAAACTTCTGCTCATATCTTGGTACTGGGGGAATCAATGGTGGAGATCTGGAGGTTTTGGTAGATCCAAGCTGCGGTTTCCAAAGTGAGCAAAGTCCTTTCTTGTATTAAGAGAGGTATGAACTCCAGAGAGAGAGATAATTTTGCCCCCCTGTACAAATCATCAGTAAGATCTCATCTGGAATAGGCAGTTCAGTTTTGGGCACCAGTTCTCAAAAAGGATATCGGGGAACTGGAGAAAGTGCAGAGAAAGGCAACCAAACTGATAAGAGGCATGGAGAAGCTCAGCTATGAGGAAAGATTAGAGGAACTGAATTTATTCACTCTTGAGAAGAGGAGATTGTGGGGGTATATGATTACCATGTATAAATATATAAGGGGTCCATATAGTGAACTTGATGTTAGACATGTGCATCATCAAATTTGTTTTGTTTCGTTCAGTTCAGTTTTGTATTAGAATTTAGTATTTCGTAATTCGTGTCCGAAATTTAATTTGGATTCATACGAAATACACATTTTCATTAACTTTTCTCAACAATTACAAATGTTCGTTATGATGAATTTATTATGCGGGGCTCCCACCATCCCTGTGTTGTGCTGACTTCCTGTTATTTTAACTTCATCATAACGAATAATCATTAATAATCATCATTAACAAACATTCTTATTTTGTCCAATTCTGAATCTCCCATCGACTACCAGTACCAGTCTCCCACTCCCATATTAAAAAAGGTAATTTTCCCAACCCTCACTCAGAAGCAGAAGAAAACCTCTGATTGGTCAACAAAACACCAGTCATGTTTCCGTTGTAACGGAATTTGTCTCCGGAATTCGTAAACAAAATTTCGTGTATATATATCGTACAAAATTCAAAAGCATAGCAATTTGTATTTTGGATCCTCCCGAAATTACAAATTTATGGAAATTCTTACTAAAAGCACAAAACTAATCGAACATGTCTACTTGGTGTTGCGTTTTTCACTTTACGGTCAACACTGAGGACAAGGGGGCACTCTTTTTACGCTTAAAGGAAAAGAGATTTCATCTCCAAATACGGAAAGGTTTCTTCACAGTAAGCCCTTGTACACACGGTCGGAGATTCCGTCGGAATGTGTCCGATCGGATCGTTTTGTCGGATATTCCGACTGTGTGTGGTCTACATCGGACTGTTTCCATCGGAATATCCGTCGGACCAACTTTTCCAACTTGCCAGAAATATTTTCCGTCAAAATGCTCCGATCGGACATACTCCGATCATGTGTAGAGAATTCCGATCGGACAAAGTGCCACGCATGCTCAGATCAAATTCCTACACCAAAGCTATTGGCTAAGAGCTGTGAAAATGTGGTATAGACTCCCTCCAGAGCTGGTTCTGGCCACCTCAGTAGATTGTTTTAAGAAATGCCTGGATTATTTCCTAAATGTACATAATATAACTGAGTGGGTTCTGACATTTATAGGTAAAGTTGATCTAGGAAAAATTCTGATGGCCTCTCTGAGATCAGGGAGTCATTTTTATCCCCATGCTATAGCAAATTCTGCTTTTGTGGGGCTTTTTTTTTGCCTTCCTCTGGATCAATTGTGGTTGTAGGATTGGGTACATGGGATTGTATGATATTTTTTATTTTATTTATTTATTTATTTTACTTTTTTTTTATATGGTTGAGCTAGATGGTCTTTTTTCAACCTAACTATGTAACTATAGTAGCATTTAATTCATTGGCTTCTTAAAGTGGGGTACCCCCTAAAAAAAAAAAAATTAAAGTCAGCAGCTACAAATACTGCAGCTGCTGGCTTTTAATAATCGGACGCTTACCTGTCCCAGGGGTCCAACGAAGCCCCCCCCTCGTTCCCCCCTCCGCAGGGCGCCGTGATACACCGAACAGTCACCTGGGACACGTGACAGGTCCCAGGTGAATGTGCGGTGCGAGGGGAAGTGATGTCACCAGCCCGGGCAATGAAGAAGGCAGACTACGAGGGACCCCCTAGCAACAGAGGTGAGTAAAAAAATTTTGTTTTGCCAATTAATTTTTTTTACGAATTTTAAGCAGCTTTTAATTTTTTGGTGGCAACACCACTTTAATACGGGTGCCTTTCAGCATTTTTAACATTTTTAAATATATAGGAGCTATGTCAGGGTACTAATATGAAAAAAAAAAATTGTTGTAAAGCCCTTAAAGAGAACCTATACAGGGGCAAATACAGAGGCTGTCATTACTAACCTCTTTCTGAAAATGTTAGTTTCCTGGCTGTCACATCATTAATCTAACTTTAGTGCCTTTCGGATTACTGACCTTGTGTAAGCTTGCATACCGGAAGGGTCAGAGCAAAGTTAGAAGGCCTCATTGTACTATAGCAGTGACTCCAAGCACTGTAGACATTGGCTTCAGTATGATAGCTAAAAGACTATTGTTTTCAGAGGGAGATATCATCAGCACAGGTTTGCTTTAAAGCCCCATACACATAGCTATGGCTAAGCACCATGTTTGGTGTGAAACATGTCAGCGGCTGTGCAGTTAGTCTGTTTACCAGCCTAGATGCTATGATTTTAATTACATTTTTGAAATAAAGTTGAATAATTCGGAGTGCGGCTATCCAGCTACATCTTTTCTACTAAAGCCCAATACACACTATCAGATTTTCTGCTGAGTTTTTCCTTCAGATTTACCAAAACCATATAATATGAGGTCAAACCTTAGGAGTTTCAATGTGTATGCAATCAGGCAGGCCCTTGTACTACATGGTTTTGGTAAACCTGAAGGAGAAACTCAGCAGAAAATCTGATAGTGTGTATGGGGCTTAATTCTTCTGTGGCTGGCATAGTGACTTGAACCCTAGGTATTAAGAGCTAAAACCTTCATATATGAGGCCCTCTGTGATTGTTGGCATCTCACATGAAGGTGGTTTTTCTCCATCATTTACTTCTATAGCTGTTAGTGGGTTTCGCTATGTGAAGTAGCTAACCGCTAACTCTACTGCTGTGGCCAACAACGGATTACTCTGTCACTTAGCACTTGGTGAACACTTTGCATATATTCACAGAGAGATTATTAAAGCACATATTTGCCAGCTTGAGTCCTCCAACGTGGTTTTATATGCTTATATTACAGGGAACCTGTCAATATAAAAATATCGTAGCTGCCCTTGCTAACTTGTTTCGAAGTGGCAAGCCCTTAGTCTGTCAACTTTAGGATGGTTTACAGTGGATCTAAACCCTAAGTGGGCACCATTAAATTTTCTTAAGCACCGTGTATCATAAACAGTTGCCATGTGTTCTTATCGGTGCTGCTGATCTCTTCCAGTCTCTTTCAGCCACTTCTTAGCTACATTCTCTTGTTCCAACATCGGCGTTGGAATTTTTTTTTTGCTTTACGGGCTCATGTTTTGAGAGTGACAACACAGAAGCACAATTGAGAGAGAGTTGTCAACAAATTAAAAGAAAGCACTTCACTAGGCATTCATTTAATATAATTTGCAGATTTGGAATTTTGCTAACTAGGTTTAAATCTTTAACCACTTCAGCTCTCATACCTGTATACCTCCTATGGATTTTACATTTCTGCTGTTAGCCTGTTTAATCTGCAATTACCTTGTCATAACTCAAGAGAGAAAAGCACGACATTGCATTTTTTAGAATACAATACATTAGTGTTTTATTTGTCAGTATTTTCTAAGCCCTTGTACTCACGGTCGGACATTCCGACAACAAAATCCGTCAGATTTTGTCCGACGGATTTTGTCCGAAACTGGTGTTGCATACACACGGTCGGACAAAGTTGTTGGAAAATCCAATCGTACGTAACGTGATGACGTTATTTCGTTATGATGATACTACGTTCAGGCTAGTAGCCAATAGCTTTGGTCTAGGAATTTGATCTGAGCATGCGTGGCACTTTGTCCGATCGGAATTCTCTACACACAATCGGACAAAGCCATTGAAAGTTTTATAGCCCAGCTCTAAAACTTTGTTCGTCGGATATTCCGACGGAAACAGTCCGATGGAGCCCACACACAGTCGGATTATCCGACAACGCGGTCCGATCGGACATTTTCCGTTGGAATGTCCGACCGTGTGTACAAGGGCTTACTAATATTATTTTATTTTCTAAGTAATAAAGTGAACAAAAATAAATTCCTTTTTGTTTATGTTGACCAGTATTAATTTTAATACAAGTATCATTATTTTAGATCACTCTTAACCGCTTCAGCCCTGGAAGGATTTACCCTCTTCCTGACCAGAGTACTTTTTGTGATTCGGCACTGCCTTGCTTTAACTGACAATTGGGTGGTCATGCGACATTGCACCCAAACAAAATTGACGTCCTTTTTTTCCCACAAATAGAGCTTTCTTTTGGTGGTATTTGATTACCTCTGCTGTTTTTATATTTTATTGCACTATAAACAAAAAAAGACCGACAAATTTGAATTTTTTTTTATATTTTTTCCTTTTTGCTATAATAAATATCCCTCAAAAATATATATAAAAAAAATATTTTTTTCCTCAGTTTAGGCCAAAATGTTTTCTTCTATATATTTTTGGTAAAAAAATCGCAATAAACGTATATTGATTGGTTTGCACAAAATTAAAGCGTCTACAAAATAGGGGATCATTTTATGGCATTTTATTATTAATTTTTTTCTTAGTAATGGTGGCGATTAGCGATTTTTATCATGACTGCAACATTATGACCGACATATCAGACACTTTTGACACTATTTTGGGACCATTGTCATTTATACAGCGATCAGTGCTATTAAAATACACTGATTACTGTGTAAATTACACTGGCAGGGAAGGGGTCAACACTAGGGGGTGATCAAGGGGTTAAGTGTATCCTAGGGAGTGATTCTATCTGTAGGGGGATGGGTTACCACTGACATGACAGTGATCACCGCTCCCGATGACAGTGAGCAGTGATCTCTGTCATGTCACTAGGCAGAACGGGGAAATGCCTTGTTTATAAAGGCATCTTCACGCTGTTGCTCTCGATGATATGATCGCGGGCACCTGGCGGAAATCGAGTCCACAGGACCCGCGGTCAAGGAGCGCACAGCGGGCGCAATGACACATCTTAAAGGGGAGGTACCTGTAAGCCCTTTTGCCCACCCGTGCCATACGTATATTGGCATGCGGCGGTTGGGAAGGGGTTAAACAGGGATCCTCCAGGGACAGTTAGGGGTTCCTTGAGTTCCTTTTGGCTAACTGATATCCCAATTGATACTTTAGGTCCAACACTACTTTGCAGAGACAGTGGCATTACCACAGGGGTGTCATTCTGGCTACCACTATAGGGGGCTTTTCTTCCCACTTAAAGTGATTGTAAAGTCTTGTTTATTTAATTTTTTTATATAAATAACAAACATGTCATACTTATCTGCTCTGTGTAAAGGTTTTGCACGGTGCAGCCTGGATCCTCCTCTTCTCGGGAGCCTCTTCTGTGCTCCTGGCCCCACCCTTCTGTTGAGTGCCTCCACAGCACGCAGCTTGCTATGGGGGCACCCGAGTCAAGTCACAGCTCCCTGTGTCCATTCAGACATGGAGCCTCTACCCTGCCCTGTACCTCTCTCTCCTAATTTGGCTAGCTGACTTTACTAAGCTGGCATCTTACTGGCGTAGAATGCATTAAGAGAAAAAAAACTTCTAACTTTATAACCACTTTAACACCACCACTGTAAGGGCCATTTTCCCAATGACCCCCGATAGAATAAACTTACCAAGGGTTGCCTGAGAACTAACAAATAATTCAGAGGTTCCGTTGGGGTAAAAGGTTGAGAAAGGCTGCTGTAGATAAAAGTGTATGCTTTATTCCAGGGGTCTCAAACTGGCGGCCCTCCAGCTGCTGCAAAACTGCAAGTCCCATAATGCCTCTGCCTGCGGGTGTCATGCTTGTAACTGTCAGCCTTGCAATGCCTCATGGGACTTGTAGTTTCACAACAGCTGGAGGGCTGCCAGTTTGAGACCCTTGGTTTATTCTATCATTTGTTCCTCTCTAAACTCATTTCTGATACAAAGCATGGCGAAGTTACCGTATTTATCGGCATATAAGACGCACCTTCAATTTAAGAGGGAAGTTTCGGGAAAAAAACTTTTTTTATTTTAAATAAACTACTTTGAAGCAAAATAATGGTGAGTGTCATCATTGCAGCCTTATCAGTGACCATCTGCAGCCTCGCCATTGACCATCATTGCAACCTGATCAGTTCCCATCATTGCTGCCTTGCCCATTATTGCAGCCTGATCAGTGCCCATCTGCAACCTCGCCAATCATTTCAGCATGATCAGCACCCATCTGCAACCTCGCCAATCATTGCAGCATGATCAGTGCTCATCTGCAGCCTTGCCCATCATTGCAGCATGATTAGTGTCCATCTGCAGCCTTTGCCAATCATTGCAGTCTGATCAGTGCCCATCTGCAGCCTTGTTATTGACAAAATAAATAGATCTCCTCCACATCCCGAAGGTGTTCTATTGGATGAGATCTGGTGACTGTTGAGGCCATTGGAGTACAGTGACCTCATTGTCATCTTCAAGAAACCAGTGGTGAGATGATTGGAGCTTTGTGACATGGTGTATTATCCTGCTGGAAGGAGCCATCAGAAGATGGGTACACTGTAGATATAATAGGATGGACATGGTCTGCAACAATACTCAGGTAGGCTGTGCCATTTAAACGATGCTCAGTTTGTACTAAGGGGCCCAAAGTGTGGCAAGAAAATATCCCCCACACCATTACACCACCACCATCCTAAACCATTGATACAAGACAGGATGGATCAATGCTTTCATGTTGTTTACACCAAATTCTGACCCCTCCATCTGAATGTCGCAGATGAAATCAAGACTCATCAGACTAGGCAATGTTTTTCCAATCTTCTATTGCCAAATTTTGGTGATCCTGGGCAAACTGTAGCCTCAGTTTCCTGTTCCTAGTTTACAAGAGTGGCACCCGGTGTGGTCTTCTGCTGCTGTAGCCCATCTGCTTCAAGCTTCGATGTGTGGTACATTCAGAGATGGTATTCTGCATACCTTGGTTGTAACGGGTGGTTATTTAAGTTACTATTGCCTTTCCATCATCTCAAACCAGTCTGCCAATTCTCCTCTGACATCAACAAGGCATTTTCATCCACATAACAGCCGCTCATTGGATATTTTCTCTTTTTTAAGACCAATCTCTGTAAACCCGAGAGATGATTGTGAAAATTGCAGTAGGTCAGCAGTTTATGAAATACTCAGACCAGCCCGTCTGGCACCAACGACCATGCCAAAATCAAAGTCACTTAGCTCCCCTTTCTTCCCCATTCTGATGGTCAGTTTGAACTTCTGCAAGTTGCCTTCACAAAGTCTAGATGCCTAAATTTAGTGAGTTGCTGCCATGTGATTGGCTGATTAGCACTTTTTGTTATCAAGCAATTGAACAGGTGTACCTAATAAAGTGGCCGGTGAGTGTTTATCACTTATCATTAATTTCATATGTCGTATGTCACCTACCCATGCCCCAGTGGGTACCGTATCCACAGATCTCTGCTGAGTCTTATCATGCTTATACCATTGGTTCCTTATCATAGCCAAGCCAGACTAAAGTTGCTGGCAAAGATGCAACTGAGCCCTTTTTCTACCACCCCCTTCAATAAACTAGGCGTAATCCTACAACAATTTCCATATAACTTTTATTACAGCTTAGTTTACCATTGAATCAGCAGCTGTAAGTGATGCTAATTAAAGCCGTCAACTTACAGATCAATAAAGCTTAAAATTAATGTTTCGGCAAATTCTAATATTTCGAAGCGGCACAATAACTACAACGTGCTCCAGTTTTATTTAAGCATCTTCTCATTATCTTGCACTTGGAAGGCCTCATAATGAGCCAGAGGCATCCTCTGCTCGCTACATCCATCGTTTTTACATGAAGTCAAATCATACCACTTTTCATCAGCTAATGTATCATTGATTACGTTGTAATGATGATTAAAATAATATTACTGTATAATAAAGATTACAGAGATAGGGAATTGATGTGCCAGCTAAGAGGGAAGGTGAGGAAACCATTTTCATGGCTCAGCGTGGCGTCTTCCTTTCATTTGTCATCCATATATTGGCACCACTTATGGCAGGTGACACCCTCTAATATTGTTTTGTCTCTCTAACTTCAGGTCTCCCGCCGAGGTGTCAAATCTTAGGCTACGCAAGCGACTGAGCTTCAAAATGGCAAAAGGTGAGAATTTCTCTTACAGGAAGTAAAAGAATTCACACCTCCGTCGGCACCCCCCGCTACCCTATAATGAAACGGAGGAACAGATCAGTTCTATCTATCAGAATTTTTTCTTTTTCACATAGATACGAGGAAGCCATAATGAAACATGGAAAGATTCAGGGCTGTGAAAATGAGAGAAGTGGTGTGAAATGAAAATAGTAAAATATTGCTAATCCTGACAATGGACTAAACTGTTCTGAATTATCTGGTGACAAGTCAGCTCAATCAGCTGTCAGTATAAGGAATGGAGAAGCCCATGAAGGCTACAAATGGTCAAGATGCTCACATACCTATTATTAGGTTATGTGCAGCTTCTTCTTTTTTTTTTCATTGTTTTAAATAGTTTTTATTACATTTTTACACATTTAAAAGATCTTACATACTTTGCAAAACAATTTGCAAATCATTCTTTTTTTTTTTTTTAAACAAGGACTGGAGCAGTACTTGTCTTGAATGCTACATGTTAAAGTGGTTGTAAACCCTTACAAACCACTTTGACCTACAGGTAAGCCTAGATTAAGGCTTACCTGTAGGTCCAAGAAATATCTCCTAAACCTATACGGTTTAGGAGATATTTACCTGAAGATAGCCACCGCTGTCTACGGCGCATGCACCGCGTCGCTTTAACTGACAATTGCGCGGTTGTGCAACGTGGCTCCCAAATAAAATTGACGTCCTCTTTTTCCCACAAATAGAGCTTTCTTTTGGTGGTATTTGATCACCCCTGCGGTTTTTCATTTTGCGCTATAAACAAAAAAGAGCGACAATTTTGAAAAAAAGGCATTACTTTTTACATTTTCCTATAATAAATATATATATATAAAAAAAAATGTCCTCGGTTTAGGCCGATACGTATTCTTCTACATATTTTTGGTAAAAAAAATCGCAATAAGAAATTATTGATTGGTTTGCGCAAAAGTTATAGCGTTTACAAAATAGGGGATCGTTTTATGGCATTTTTATTAATATTTTTTTATTTACTAGTAACGGTGGCAATCAGCGATTTTTATTGTGACTGCGACATTATGGCGGACATTTTTGACACTTTTTTGGGACCATTGTCATTTATACAGCAATCAGTGCTATACAAATGCACTGATTCCTGTGTAAATGACACTGGCAGTGAAGGGGTTAACCACTAGGGGGCAGTGTAGAGGTTAGTTGTGTCCTAGGGGTGTGGTTCTAACTGTGGGGGGCATGGCTGTCTATGACACATCACTGATCTCTGCTCTGATCACAGGGAGCAGAGATCAGTGACACTGTCACTAGGCAGAACGGGGAGATGCTTGTTTACTTTAGCATCTCCCCGTTCTTCCTCTCCGTGAGGCAATCCCTGCAGCGATTGAGTCCCCAGGACCCGCGATCGGACTCACGGAGGTTCCAACCAGCGTGCAAGCATGCCGGCGGTGGCATGCATGCGATGGCACGGCAGCAAATTTAAAGGGACCTACCTGTACGCCCATTTGCCTGTCCGTGCCATTCTGCCGACCTACATAGGCGTGCACCGGTCGGCATGTGGTTAAGTGCAGCATTACATAATTTTCAGAGTATCAAAGGAGGGGATTATAACGGTGCCACATACAGTATCTCACAAAAGTGAGTACACTTTGCAATTTTGGTTCCCAGTTCTATGTGAACCAACAAGAAGTGTTAGCTCACTGTCACCTATACTTGCACATTATCTTTCGGAAATCCACAGTGCTCCCGGCTGATCCACGTGTCTCTACCTCAGCTCCCATGCCAGACATCTCGAGCAACTCCGATCCCCAGTTTACATCTATGCAGTTGACATCACCATTAAATTGACCCCTGAAGAGTTGGTATACCCCAACGAAAAGTAAAGGGCCTACATAGATGCATGATGTCCATGCAGATGATTTATGCCTTTTACATTGTTCCACTCAAGACTTTTAAATACCATCCAGCCTTTCCTAGTGGCCGTTGTTGTGTAGGACTTGTCTTCATCCCATGATATGCTAAAGTACCATGGCGTCAATAGCTATATGTGGTTTTTAGCATGCCTTGCATTTATGCGATTTTGCGTATGCACTTTATGCCATTGAGCATGCTGTATATGATCTCACAAGGTACAGTAAAATTGTCTTTGCAATGACTGCTATTTGATATACATCTCTCATTTAATGTCCGAACTCCCCCCCTCCCCCTTTTGTCGGATATTATGTACTAAACTCATACAAGTAATACTGTGCTTTATATCCTATGTGCTTACTCTATATAGTGATTGGTCTCATTCAAAGTCCCCCTGACCAAAATTCTCTTTCTTTCAATACTGCTTTAAAGGAAAACCTCACCCAAAGTGGTCTCTCTGTAACAGTCCTGTGACTAACTTATTTATGACAAAGAGGAATTTACAGGATTGCTCTACCACCAGGTCTTTACTGTGCCCTTTGTCACTTCACCGGTACTGATACATTTTTTTTCCAAACAAAGTTGGTGTTTTTAATTACGTCAAGGGTATTTTTTGTACAGATGGAGAATGTATTTGTGTACCTTCTACTTTTTTATTTTATTTTTTTTACCAAGTTAGATTTCATTTATTGAGTCAGGTTGCAGCTCTGCACTTGTGTAATTTTTTTGTTCCTTTTCAGAAGAGTGACAGGATCCTTCCATAGAGTGAGGAGCTCATATGAGGCTTCATCTGCTCTGCTTCCTGGAGTGGCTCCCATGGCTGTTATCAAAGCTCTATTGCTCTTTTGCCACATATGTTGAACATAGCCAGCAGAGGAGCTGAGCAAATCGGAAATATCTCCTCCTGCATGTGAGCTGTTATTGACATTGTACTGCACAAACTAAACTTTATTTTGTTTTCCTCATTTTAAAAGGTGTATGTATTTTCTCTATGACGTTTTTCTGAAAATCATAACAGCATGCCGAAAAAATATATTACTACATCTAGATAATGTATACTTGAAATCAATCTATTATTTTTAAAATTTTGCATAGATTGTTGCATTTGTTTCAATCATTTTTATCAAAGTTTTACAGATAACATCAATAAGTATTAAACGTTGTCATACATCGAGATTCAGTAGTGAGAAGTTCGCTCTACAGGTAGATATGACATAATATGATATGAGCATTTGTAAACAGTTTCAACAGTGATAGACATTATGGGTGCTATGCGTAGGGCTATAGCCCCGTACACACGAGCGGACTTTTCAACATCCAAAGTCCGAGGGACTGATCCGTCAGACTATTCGATCGTGTGTGGGCTGCAACGGACTTTTGACTCGCCAAAGTCCGAAGGACTTTAGAATATGGAACATGCTTCAAATTTTTCCGAAGGAACTCCGCCGGACCTTCGAAAAATTCGCTCGTGTGTATGCTATTCCGACGGACTAAAACCGACGCTAGGGCAGCTATTGGCTACTGGCTATGAACTTCCTTATTCGAATCCAGTCATACGTCATCACGTTCGAATCCATCGGAGTTTAGTGTGATTGTGTGTGGCCAAGTCCGCTCAGCCGAAAAGTCCGTCAGAACTCCGTCGGAACTCCGGCAGAACTCCGACGGAACTCCTTCGGAAGTCTGTCAGACATAAGTCCTCTCGTGTGTACGGGGCTTAAGAGTGTCGTCTATCATCCCCAGACCCCCCAACTGGGTACTTACTGTGTCTGGGGGAGGGAGACAACATCTCTCATCCATGTGCTTTAAAGGGAATGGTAGGCAAGAGCGGTGGGAACACAAAGTGAAAAATATAGTAGTTAATTCAGAGGTTGACAAGTCTTTCGCACCAGTTGATCCAGGGAAGCTATTTTTTAAGCATTTTTGAGTGAGTATGCGCCTCATTCGCCATTAGATGCTCATATGTGTAATGAGTCTGTACCATAGTAATCACATCTAATAATGTTGGAACTCTATCAGTCTTTCAATGTCTAATGATCAATAGTCCTGTTGCTAATAGTATGTGGGTAGTTGTCTTCCTAAAGTGTGATAGAATGAAATCGATGTTGATGCTCAAGATGGCCAATTGTGGGGTGATTATACATTGTGTTTGTGTAATTACAGATACTATGTTAGAAATGTCTGTCCAGAGCTTATTCAGATGTGGGCAAGACCAGAATATGTGCCAGACATCATAAAGATCATTGTTCCTTAAGAAAGATCCCATAGGTGACGGGTATCTATTGGTTTGGGAGGAGCTGTCTAACATGGTGTCTGGTACACCATGTTATAAGTCCTCGTAGATTATAAAGGCCCATACACACGATCAGACTTTTTGGCAACAAACATGCAAATTAGCTGTTTTGGAGCAACATTCGACCGTGTGTATGCTCCATTGGACAAACTTTTTTGTTTTTCATCGGACTTTTGTTGGCTGTGCGAACGGACAAACTTTCTGGCAACAAAAGTCCGATGGAGCAAAGTCCGATCGTGTGTACAGAAAACCATAGGACTTTTGTACAAAGTACAAACAGGCATGCTCAGAACCAATGCAAAAGATCAGACAACAATACAGAAGTTGACCAAAGGTGGCGGTAAAGAGCAGAAAAACCACGTGATTTGGTGAAAGTTGGCTGAAAAAGTCCTGCTGTGTGTATGCAATACAAGTTCAGGGCCGACGCCCTTTGTACAAAAATCCAAGGGAAAGTTTGTACAAAGTCCTATCGTGTGTATGAGGCTTTAGATGGCCTTTTCTGAACTTGTTTATTTTTTTCATGAGTTTTGCAGGAATTTGATTTGTCAAGTGTTGGGGGCGTATATATCAACTAGAGAACATCTGGTGTTGTTTATTGTGCAGTCTAGGGCTAGGTATCTCCCCTCAATGTCCAGAAGGCTGTTGTGAAGTGTAAAAGATGTAGTATTTTTAACCGCTATTAGTACACCATTTTTCTTGTGTGTTCCTGAGGCCGTAAAGATGTGGGGGAAATTCTTGTTGGAGCAGTGGGGTTCTTCATGCAGCTTAAAGTGTGTCTCTTGTATACACATCATGACACACTGAGATTTGTGAGCTGCGCGCCAGAGCAAGGCTCTTTTAGCTGGATGGTTTAATCCTTTAGTATTGAGTGACATGAATTTCTGCATTTTGGTTGATGTGAGAAGACTGGTGTGGTGTGCGTCTGAGTTACTTACATTTGGAGGAAGTTAGAGGCGTTGAGGTCTGGATCCTTATCCAGTGGAGTGTTGGTAGTTAGGATTTGCTGAGAAGAAGATGTAATGGAGCTTGTACTGTAATCTTGTGTGTGTTCCCAGGAGCAGTATTCGGAAGGATGAAAAAATTAGAAAGTTGCCAATAGAAAATAGGGTAAACGTTGTTAAGTAATTCACCTGCCTGTGGATAAGAAGAAAGGGAGAACAGAAAGTCAAAACGAACAAAGGAAAAAGTTCTAAAGAGATTAGCAGGATTTGGGTTAAGACCTGAGCTAAATCGGGGTAAAGGTTTGTAAACTGGCTGTAACGAGCATAGTGCAGAGCTGGAACAAAATGCTGTATTTAATCATAGAAGTGGAAAATTCACTTTGAAGCAGTAGAGTTGACCTTTGCATGGGGGTGTTTGAAGGAAGAAGGGTTGTTTTTGCCCTGTTTATCCTGAATTTGGATTGTAGGGTCAGGGATGATTCCCCAAGACTGAAGGAACAGGAGACCTTCTTCCGCTGTGTAAATGTTGTGTTTCTTTCCATTTTTTGTGACTATTAAGCCTCATACACACGATAGGACTTTGTACAAACTTTCCCTTGGATTTTTGTACAAAGGGCGTCGGCCCTGAACTTGTATTGCATACACACAGCAGGACTTTTTCAGCCAACTTTCACCAAATCACGTGGTTTTTCTGCTCTTTACCGCCACCTTTGGTCAACTTCTGTATTGTTGTCTGATCTTTTGCATTGGTTCTGAGCATGCCTGTTTGTACTTTGTACAAAAGTCCTATGGTTTTCTGTACACACGATCAGACTTTGCTCCATCAGACTTTTGTTCCCAGAAAGTTTGTCCGTTCGCACAGCCAACAAAAGTCAGATGAAAACCAAAAAAGTTTGTCCGATGGAGCGTACACACGGTAGGATGTTGCTCCAAAACAGCTAATTTGCATGTTTGTTGTCAAAAAGTCTGATCGTGTGTATGGGCCTTTAGTTTCATAGGAAATCTCCATTGATTTGGGATCTTATGATTGTTGAGAGATTTGGTTATTGTACTGCACCTGAGCTGTCAGGTATATTGTGACAGGTCAGCATACAGTTGCAGCTTGGAGTACAGTGGGGGGGAGTTGATCCAAATGTCTTGTTTGATACAGAAGCTGATCTTTAATGTGATACAAATGTATTCTCAGTAGTACATCCCGGGGAACATCATCGGGGAGGTGAGCGGGTTTGGGTAGGCGATATCAGATCAATAATGGTTTCCATAGGTGACAGCTCAGGAAGCAGGGTTGAGATTAGCTGTCTGGTGTAAGCATTAAGGTCCAATGGTAGGACACTCTCGGATATGCCACGTATTTTTACATTTTTACAATGGGACCTGTCCTCCATGTCAGTCATTTTGGCCTTCATCCATTGATGTTCATTGCATGTGTGTTCATGTGCATCTACTAAGTCATTCGCTGTCTCTGTGATTTCACTTACTTGAGTGTCAGTTTGGGTCATTTTGTTCCCCATGGAGTGCATCTCTGAGGAAAATTTGGTGAACATGGAAAAGATAGTGACATGTAGGGAGTTTTGATGAGAGATTAGCATCTCCTTTATTGTGGTGTCTAGCACTGGTTGGTTGGATGTGGGGAAAGTTGCTATAGTAGATGGCTGAGGTAATGGGGTAGGATGTGCAGCTATCTCAGGACTCACCTCCGAGTTGTGTGGATCAGAATCCAGTCTCATCCTCGATTTTACTGGGCTGTTTTGCATGGAGGAGGCTGCAGAGGATGGATTGTCTTCTGAGCCATCCCTGGGAAGGATATTTCTGGTGGATTGGTGTCCAGAAGATCTGTGTAGGAGCTTTTTTCTTCGCAGTGCAGGCCACGGGCGCCATCTTGGGATTGGAGCTTCGGTGGCTGTGTGAAGTTGATAGTCAGTTTCCTGGGCTGCCTGTATTCTTTACATTTGCAGAACATAGCAGGATAATTCGCTGATCTCTGGTGGTTGAGGGAGGGTAAGGATCACTCAGTTTAACTATGCGTCCTCGAGCTCTATCTCCGGTCGGCGCTGGAGCTGTGGAATCAGGCATCCATTTCGCTTGGCAGCTAGCTACGCTCCAATTTTGCATAGAATTTGAAATGGCCAATACCACTGTCATTGTTTCCCCAGCTCTGTACCATTGGGGAGATTTTCCTTTATTTCTTGTCCTGTAAATACAACAAAACATACAGTTAGGTCCATATATATTTGGACACAGGCACAATTTTAGATTTTTCAGGTATTTACCAAAACATATTCAAGCTATAGTAATATAATGGATATAGGCTGAAAATGCACACTTTGGTTTAATTTGAAAGTATGTACATTCAAATCGAAAGAAGGGTTTAGAAACCTCTGATGTATTTGCTTAGTTTCTGAAGAGATAGCAGCAACATAAGGAGTGGCCAAATCAATAGTTTGGTACATTTTCAGTAAAGGAGACCACATTGGTGAGCTCAGCAACATAAAAAGGCCTGTACATCCACAGAAGACAACAGTAGTGGATCATCGCAGGATCCTCTCCATGGTAAAGAAAAATCCATCCACAACATCCAAACAAGTGAAGCACACTCTCCAGGAGGTGGGCGTATCATTGTCAAAGTCTACAATCAAGAGAAGACTTCAAGAGAGCAAATACAGAGGGTTCATCCCAAGGTGCAAACCATTCATAAGCTTGAAGAATAGAAAATAATAGAAAAGCCAGATTAGACTTTGCCAAAAAAACATCTAAAAAAGCCAGACCAGTTCTGGAAAAGCATTTTTTAGATAGATGAAACTAAGTCAGACGTATGTCAGACTTCAAGTTGCAAGGCAAAGTCGGATTCAGTGCCGGTTCACACTAGCGCGATGCCAGACATCGCATGTAATTCGCAGCGCACTGCTGTTCACATTACATGCGATGTCTGTGCGGGTGCGATGTCAGCCATACAGATAGTATGGCTGATATCGCACCGCATTCGGTACAAACACGCACATGCCCCTTTTTTCTGTTCGGACCAGAATCGGATTGCATGTGTGTTCACACATATGCGATCCAATTCATGTCCGAACTGTCAGTTCGCAGAGCGATATGTGAGCTGAAATGGGGGTGTCGTTAACATATAATGACACTCCCCAGCAGTTTGCATATGGCAGTGTGAACTGCCGTGCGTGTCGAGTGCGATGCGGGAACCCGCCGTTGATTCGCAGGGCTCTCGCATCGCACTAGTGTGAACCGGCACTCAAAGTAGTATGACTATCGTGTCGTACCAGTGTGAACCTAGCCTTAAGGTATAGGGACGGATGGAACACCAAGCAAGGGCACAATGGCAGCTGGAGTTACCCCATGGAGTTCAGCGTTCTCTATATAGGTAGATAATGAGGCACAGGTGTCAACTGCAGCATGGCCATTTCACACTACAAATTAAAGACCACCAGATGGCAAAAGTTTAGATCTGGTTTTCTGAATACCTGTTGCACCGCAGAAAGACCTGGTGGCTCAGTGCTTTTTCTTTCACAACTGGCTTGTCCCAAAACATATGACAGATAAGGTTGCCTGAGTTTATGTCCACTATAATGACTAATACAGACTCCTGACTTCATTCATATGGGAACTATAGTATATAAAAAAGCAAGTGTTCTAATAGGTACAGAATAGCTGTCAAAGAGAAGCAGGGAACCACATCAAATATAGATGAGATTTACAGGTGTCACTGGTCGAGGACTACTGTTAATTACAAAACTGTGTATGCAGGGTGTGACCATTGCTAAGTAATGTTGCATTTCTCACCTGTGATTATTCAAAAAAATATATAATTTAAAAAATTTGAAAGCTTTTTTTTTCTGCACCCACATACTAGTGGTACTCAGTGTTTATACATATTGTATATAGACATTTTGTACTGATAACTCAAAAGAATGTTAGTTTTTTATTTTATTTTAGACCACTATTTCATGTTCAGATTTGTATACTCTGAAGGCCAGAGCTACAGTGCCTTGAAAAGTATTCATATGTGAAAGGTTTTCCTTGCATTTGTATTCAGAGTCAATACTTTGTAGAACCACCTTTCCCTGCAATTACAGCTGCAAGTCATTTTGTTTTGTCTCTACCAGCTTTTCACATCTAGAAAGTGACATTTTCGCCCACTCTGCTTTGCAAAATAGCTCAAGCTCTGTCAGATTGGATGGAGAGCGTCTGTGAACAGCAATTTTCAAGTCTTGCCACAGATTCTCATTTGGATTTAGGTCTGGACTTTGACCGGGCCATTCTAACACATGAATATGCTTTTAGCTAAACCATTCCATTGTAGCTTTCGCTGGATGTTTATGATGATTGTCCGACTGAAAGGTGAACCTCTGTCCTAGTCTCAAGTCTTTTTTCAGACTCTAACAGGTTTTCTTCTAAGATTGTCCTGTATTTGCTTCCATTCATCTTCCCATCAACTCTGACCAACTTACCTGTGCTTGCTGAAGAAAAGCCTCCCCACAACATGATGCTGCCACCACGGTGGGGATGGTGTGTTCAGGGTGATGTGCAGTGTCAGTTTTCCACCACACATAGCACTTTGTTTTTAGGCCAAAAAGTTCAATTTTGGTCTCATCTGATCAGAGAACCTTCTTCCACATGTTTGCCGTGTCCCCCACATGGCTCCTCGCAAACCTCAAACAGGAATTTTTATGACTTTCTTTCAACAATGGCTTTCCTCTTGCCACTCTTCCATAAAGGCCAGATTTGTGGAGTGCACAAAAAACTCACCTGAGCTGTGGATCTCTGCAGCTCCTCCAGAGTTCCCATGGGCCTCTTGGCTGCTTCTCTGATTAATGCTCTCCTTGCCCGGCCTGTCAGATCAGGTGGATGGCCATGACTTGGTAGGTTTACTCTTTCCATTTTCGGATGATGGATTGAACAGTGCTCTGTGAGATGTTCAAAGCTTGGGATATTTTTTTCTAACCTAACAACGCTTTAAACTTCTCCACAACTTTATCCCTGACATGTCTGGTGTGTTCCTTGGTCTCCATGATGTGGTTTGTTCACCAAAGTAATCTAACAAACCTCTGAGGGCTTCACAGAACAGCTGTATTTATACTGAGATTAAATTACACACAGGTGGACTCTGTTTACTAATTAGGTGACTTCTGAATGCAATTGGTTCCACTAGATTTTAGTTAGAGGTATCAGAGTAAAAGGGGCTGAATACAAATGTACACCACACTTTTTACATATTTATTTGTTAAAAAAATGAAAACTGTTTTTAATTTTCCTTCCACTTCACAATTATGTGCCACTTTGTGTTGGTCTATCACATAAAATCCCAATAAAATACATTTAGGTTTTTGGTTGTAACATGACAAAATGTGGAACATTTCAAGGGGTATGAAAACTTTGTTCAGGCACTGTAGATGCGTGTCGTTGTCAGACAGTGGAATCAACATCCTTGTTGAACAGTCTGTGAAAAAGTACAGCATATGAGTGTACTGTATTTCATCCTCAGTGGAATGCAGGCTGGTGGCACTCACTAGAACAGTGGTCTCCAAATTTTTCAGTATGAGGGCCACATCAAATATTTTGTAAATATTTATAAATGATAAAATCCGTTTTATAAATAAATGACTGGATGGACTGGTGTCTTTATTCAACCTTACTAACTAACTATGAAACTATGAATAATGTTTAAATAAATGATTACGTTTTACTTGGAACTTTTTTGTAATCAGCATGATATGATTCAGAACACAGAAAGAACTTCAGTAAAAATAAAGGAAATAAATAATCTTGATCCATTAATAAAGTTCAAACTAAAAAAACTCAGACTGCAGCTTTCTCATCAGAGTTCTCTTTACATCAGGGTCCCCATTAACCACTTCAGCCCCGGACCAATTTTCAGCCTAAGGACCAGAGGTCTTTTTACAATTTCGCACTGCGCTGCTTTAACTGGTAATTGCGCGGTCATGCAATGTTGTACCCAAACGAAATTTGCGTCCTTTTCTTCCCACAAATAGAGCTTTCTTTTGATGAAAAGAAAAAATGGTGGTGCTGCGCTTCCAAAAAAAATGGGACCTTACACGAAAATGTTATAGAGCTAATTATTCAGATGAAGATATGTCAGATGGTATATATTCAAACTAGTATGGTAAAGTAGTAAGGGAGAACTCTTATCCTAATGTAGAAATTCTTCTATCAATAGTGCCTGCAACAGTGTGTACACAATAATAACTGTCACAATCCCAAGTGCAACTTATATCTCTATGATATAAAAATAGTGCTAAGTGCAAAACCACATACAGTGGTCTAACTATAAATCAGACTTCTATGACAGAAAGTGCTGAGTGCATCATAGCAAAACCAAAGTGATTGAAATATAAACAGTTACTGGCTACGTAAGCGCAAACTAGTGACAATAATAAAGTGCAAAAAATGCAAAACTACAGTGCAAAAAATGCAAGCAAGCAAAAATAAAGTGCAAATCCAGCTGTTAATGACGTGAACACAGTCCCGTGATGATGTCACATAAACATCTAAAGTGATTCTGTGCTGGGAAATATCTCAGAGGTTCTTCCTCCACATAAGTGATTCCACGCATAAGGCCGCGTACACACGGGCGGATTGTCTGCCCAACTAAGTTCGTCAGACAATCCGACAGACAGTCCGTTCAACTTTCGAATGAACGGACTTGACCACACACGATGAACAGACAGTCCGCTGAAAGCTTGCGTGATGACGTGTACGGCACGTACGACGGGACTAGAAATACGACGTCCAATACACTGCAATGCAACCTTCGGCCGTGTAAATCCTTTCTGAGCATGCGCCATACTTAGTCCATCCAACTTGCCTACACACGAGCGGACTGTCCGCTGAAACCAAGTTTGAAAGGACAAAACCAAGTTTGGACGGACAAAATTACGGAAATTCCGAAAGACTTAGTCCGTCAGATTGTCCGCTGAAAAAGTCAGCTGAAGCCCACACACGAGCGGATTGTCCGCTGAAACACGGTTCAGCGGACTAAGTTGGGCAGACAATCTGCCCGTGTGTACGCGGCCTAAGTGTGCACACTGGGTAATTACCTTCCCGCTATATAAAATATAGCGTATATGCAGCCTCCTCTTGGATATACCAGGAGTCCCAGGAAAGGGGGTGGAAGGGGGGGCCTCAGGGGGTCACTCTCAGATCTCCGTCACCGTATACTCCAGCAAGATGTTCCAATATAGCTCAGAGAATAAGTATAAGAGCAACCATAGTGTAGTATGTTTTTAAAAATCACTACTTTATTAAAAGGTTAAAATTACTCACAAACGAAATAGGGTAAATAGGCAGCATTAGCAGCAAAACAGTTCAAATCGACCGCTCTGGTGCGAGCGTCACTTCCGGTCTCCGTATCCTACACGTTACATCACTTCCAGTGACTTCAACTTCTTTTAGTCTATATACATGAGCTGGTGTCTCATGAAAGTGCTTGCGACATCCACTAAATAAGAGCATTCCTCACAAATCCCATTTAAGCGCAGGAGTCCATTGAATATTTACTGTTTCTTTTGATGGTATTTGATTGCCTCTGCGATTTTTATTTTTTGCGATATAAATGGAAAAAGACTGAAAATTTTGAGAAAAAAATATATTTTCTACTTTTAGTTATAAGAAAAATCGAATAAACTCAATTTTAGTCATACATTTAGGGCAAAATTTATTCAGCCACATGTCTTTAGTAAAAAAATTTTCAATAAACGTATATTTATTGGTTTGCACAAAAGTTATAGCATCTACAAACTAGAGTACATTTTCTGGAATTTACACAGCTTTTAATTTATGACTGCCTATCTAATTTCTTGAGGTGTTAAAATGGCAGGGCAGTACAACCCCCCCCCCCCCCCCCCAAATGACCCCATTTTGGAAAGTAGACACCCCAAGGAAATTGCTGAGGGGCATGTTGAGCCCATTGAATATTTTTTTTTTTTGTCCCAAGTGATTGAATAATGACACAAAAAAAAAAAAAGTTTACAAAAAGTTGTCACTAAATGATATATTGCTCACACATGCCATAGTTATATGTGGAATTGCATCCCAAAATATATTCTGCTGCTTCTCCTGAGTACGGAGATACCACATATGTGGGACTTCCAAAATGACCCCATTTTGGAAAGTAGACACCCCAAGCTATTTACTGAGAGGCATGTTGAGTCCATGAAATATTTTATATTTTGCCACAAGTTGCAGGAATATTACAATTTTTTATTTTTTTTTTGCACAAAGTTGTCACTAAATAATATATTGCTCACACATGCTATGGGCATAAGTGAAATTACACCCCAAAATACATTCTGCTGCTTCTCCTGAGTACAGGGATACCACATGTGGGGGACTTTTTGGGAGCCTAGCCACGTACGGGACCCCGAAAACCAAGCACTGCCTTCCGGATTTAAATATAAAACGCTACCAAAAAAACTGTAAGCGATCGCAGGGATCAGGCCTGACTCTGCGAACGCTGCAGTTATGTGTTTAGTGTTTTGTAAGTGACAGTGATCGATCGATACTGCACTTGGGTGGGCTGGGCGGAGGGGCAAAACACAGGTGCCAGCAGGTATCTGGGCTGATCCCGCTAACAATGTGTTTTTTTTGGAACCCTAAACTGCTGGGGATGCTAGTATAGATCTGATCAGATCAGATATTGATCTGTTCAGATTCTATACCACTACGGGAGGTTTATGCTTTGCGCATGGGTGTTAGCGGTACTGGCACTAACCTAGCGCTGCCTGGGGCGACGCAGACCCTGACCCTAAAACCTAATTGATATCACCCGCCGGGTGATCAGGGGGTTTAACCTTTATTGGGTAATAAATGGTGGGTGCCCTGATGCTATAAAAAGCAAACTAACCAGAGACACCCGTAACACTTATACGGTGATCACTGGTGAAAGGGTTAACTAGGGGCAATCAGGGGGTTAAAATCTTTATTAGGTAGTATATGGGGGTCCCTGACGCTATATAAAAACCTGACGGGGAACCTAAATAACTAACTGGCTAACCAGCGTCACCAGTGGCACTTATACGGTGATCGCTGGTGAAAGGGTTAGGGGCAATCAGGGGGTTAAAACCATTATTGGTTAGTATATGGGGGTACCTAGCGCTATAAAAACCTGGCGGTGAACCTAAAAAAATAACTAGCTACCTAGCGGCACCAGTGACACTAATGCAGCGATCAGAAAAACGATCGCTTAGTGACACTGGCAAAAGGGGGTGAAAGGGTTAACTAGGGGCAATCAGGGGGTTAAAACCGTTATTGGGTAGTATATGGGGGTACCTAGCGCTATAAAAACCTGGCGGTGAACCTAAAAAAATAACTAGCTACCTAGCGGCACCAGTGACACTAATGCAGCGATCAGAAAAACGATCGCTTAGTGACACTGGCAAAAGGGGGTGAAAGGGTTAACTCTAGGGGCAATCAGGGGGTTAAACCTTTATTGGGGGGGTAGGGGGCTACCCTGGACCTAACACTAACTGCCCTGACAGTTTTTACTGTTACAACTGACACTAAATGCAGTGATCAGTAAATAAATGATCACTGCAATCAGTGACACTGTGACTGGGAGGGGGGGGATCAGGGGGCGATTGGGGGGGTGATTGGGGGGGGATTTGTGTGCCTATGTGTACCTACATGTCAGTGTAGTGTTGGTGCACTTACTATTGTGTTCCCCTCGCAGTCCGGTCAAAAAGACCGCCCCGAGGAGAATGACATCACTTCCTCCTTGCCTGTGTTTACAATACACAGGCGGGGGAAGCTTCTCATTCGCCAGGAGCGATCGAGAGGGGATGGGCAGAAACCAAAGGCTATCTCCTCATCCCGGATCGCTCCTGAAGCAAAACGGACCGCCGCATCCAGCGGGAGGGGGTCCGATACATGTACGTGCTTGTGCCTGTCGGTGCCATTGCGCCGACGTACATTGCCATGCGTCGGTCCTTAAGTGGTTAAAGACCCCGTTACATCAGGGTCTCAATCAGTCCCACAAGAGCCCTCCCACTGGGGAGATTCACCCTGGGACAGAAAGTGAGGAGAAATCTAAAAAGTTTGAATAAAATGTTGTCAACAGATCAAGAAGTAAGGAAAAATCCTCCAGTGGTGATGCTTGTGGCCACTTTCTACGATGGTAGTTCCATTTACCATAAAGAAAATGCCTCTTATTTACTTTTACATCTCCAGTACAGGAAGTGAAGGGAACTTTTTCCAGATACCGATTGCCTGATAGGGGTTTTAACGACTTCCTACACTTTTTACAACTATAAAAAAATAATGAAGTTTAGGCTTCACATATAAATTGAAAGTGATTCAGCGCTGCACTATATCAACCATATTTTGTGGAAAAATGAATGAATAAAACAAGATCACCAAAACCAAAAATGAAAAGTCCACATGTACAGTATGTGTTACTAAATAATAGTCTTTCACTTTCTACTCCTGATTTCTTCCGTGATATGAAAAAAACAAACACACAGGTTGCACACACCGCCACCACTAGCAGCTCACCTAGGGTAGATGGTTTGAATACCAACCACGGCACGGCATCTGTCTGGAGTTTGCATGTTCCCCCGGTGCCTGTGTGGGTATATTCCAGATACTCCGGTTTCCACCCACATGCCAAAGACATGCCAAAGACAGGCAGGTTCATTGGCTCCTGTCTCAATTGTCTCCAGTATGTGCATGTATGAATGTCAGTTAGGGGCCTTAGATTGTAAGCTCTTTGGGGGCAGAGACTGATATAAATGTACAATATATATGTAAAGCGCTGCGTTAATTGATGACACTATTTACAGTAAGTACCTGTAATAAATTAATTTAACAATAAATAAATATATAACGGGTCATACACCCTTGTCCCCTTAACCCCCCTGATGGTATTCCCGAGTCTGGCTCAGGGTGGAATTTTTTTACCAAAAGCGGTAACCCCGTGCCAGACTCGAGACCGCATCGCTGGATCCAGGAGGACGCCTACTTACCTTCTCCCTTGGATCCAGCGATGTCCCCCCGCTGTACGAGCGAGCCGTGTCTCGCTCGATCTATCACGGAGCCAATCTCCGTTCCCTGCGAGCGTTGCGACGCACGGGGACGGAGATCGGCGCCAAATTCAAAAAGTGAAACACACACATTACATACAGTATAATGTAATCTTACAGATTACATTGCTGTATGTAATTATTTCACATCCCCTTTGTCCCTAGTGGTCTGCCCAGTGTCCTGCATGCAGTTTTATATTATAAAAACTGTCCATAGCAACCAAAACTATCCCTTTACATCAAAAATGGTTTTAGACCAGCTAGAAAACAGTGATAATAAATTAGAATCACTCGCAGAATTGAGGGATAGCGATTTGTGGGGAGATCCGTCATCAAATACGGAAAAGTAATGACAGTGACAATTCTGCAACTGAGCAAATGTCAGTGTTTTTGATTTGATTACATTATTGAATAATTGTTATTATTGTTATATTATTATTTGGTACAATTATTTATAATTATTTATTATATTATAATTTATGATTTCATTTTTCAAACTTTATCATACCCGGGATGTCTGCTAGACTCTGGTTTGGACAGATTTAAGTGAGTTATTGCTAAGAATTACAGGACTGCAATATAAAACGCCAAATTTTCATGCAAAATAATTGTATCGCTTTTAGCACCTAAAATCCGAAATAATCATACTGCCAGGGAGGTTAAGGGATAGCCCAGATGCACCAGAGCAGTTCGTAACTTATTTAGATCCAATCAGGTTAAATAAACGCTCCCAACGGATCCAGAAACAATGCCCAGAAATCAAAGCATGTGTTCATCCACTGGTGCACCACAGGTTGATTGCATAAACTCTCCTTCAGACTACCACAGGGGGCATCATAACTGAAGGCTGCAGCTTGTGAAACACTTGCCGTATATTATTATATGTATCTCTTACACTGTCCCCTTAAGTGCTGGATTAGCTCACTCTATTCCTTGGGGTTCTCTTCTGCCCCACTATCCAGAGAAGATATCTTGCCTCGTGGCTTTGCCCCTTGCATGTTACGCCACTGGGCGTGGCTTCATAGGAGGGATAATTATTTATTAATTTTTTATTATATTTTTGTCAGTTTCACTGGTTTTTTTATTCAGCATTAGGGTGTTCACAAGTGTATCTTTGCTAATAATTAGGGTTCACTTATATTTAAAAAAAAATTGCCATGAGAGCAACCTGTAGGCTACCACTGCTGACCTCTCCTTCTGGAAATGCTAGTTGACTGTCTGTCATGCTGATCTTTTTGCATCAGTGCTTTGAGCACTTTGCTTAAAACAAGAAAGCAGATAAGGGCCTCTGACCTTCCTGATCTGCATTTGGGTTCCAGATAAGAGAATGAGAAGCCTCTGAAGATGGCCAGCACCCAGCCAAATCAGAGATTTCCAGAGGAGGTCAGCAGTGGTGGCCCTTTATTCATTTATTATGAGTTAAAGCGGAAGTTAACCCATCCATAAAACTGTTTCATTTCTGGCAGGTTCCAGAAATGTAACACTCCCATTGGTTGTGCTCCCAACCAAAATGTCAAACCATCTAATGGCTGGTGTCTAAACTGATCACATGTGCAGCGTCATGGCAGTTGTAGATTAAACAGAGGCAAAGATGGCAGCTTCTTTGGCTGAAAACTATAGGGGGGGTTACTTACACTTTAGGTGGATGCTTGAAAAACCATTTCCTTTAAAAAGACTTCTTCAACAATTTGTCAATGAGGACAACAATGAGGACATGCAAAGTGTGGTAACCCTCAGCATCCTGTGACAACACTCCTGTTAGATTGCAACTCCACTTTTGGTATTCCAGGTAAGTCATCTATATTTCAGAGTTTTTCATCAACTTCATGATCTGCTTTTGTTCTGTGGACAACCAGCACAGGCAATTCAGTCACTTCTTCCTTCCTGAATGCTATGTGGGACGGTTCTCCTGCTTTAATCACATGACCAGCCTCATCAATGAAATAAAAGAAGAACTCTTTGGAAAAGTAGTGAGCCAGTCACATGAGCAGGGAATGATAATTCTGGGAGGATCTTGTACACTAACCATGGGGATTACGTCCCTCTGTGTCACCGTGGTACAAGGAAGCAACTTAACTAGTACCCTCATTGGAAGATCTCCCCTGTATTCTTGATCTGGTTATAACTCAAAATTTGTGATTTCTTTCACTCTCAGTAATAATGGTAAACACGACAATCAGAGAAAGTGAATCTCCCTAGTGGGGGCACATATAGCAATTAAAACCTGACCAGTGTTCTAATCTCTCTCTATTCTATCCAAAAAAAAATGCATTTAGTTAAGAGATGAGGGTGGTGTTCAATTTTCAATCAAGTTTTCAATCAAGTTTTCCATTCCATCAGACAAAAATGGAATGTCTAAAGCCCCGTACACACAAGAGGATTTATGTCCGACAGACTTCCGAAGGAGTCCTGCCGGAGTTCTGCCGGAGTTCCGACAGAGTTCTGACGGACTTTTCGACTGAGCGGACTTGGCCACACACAATCACACCAAACTCCGACGGATTCGAACGTGATGACGTACGACTGGACTCGAATAAGGAAGTTCATAGCCAGTAGCCAATAGCTGCCCTAGCGCCGGGTTTAGTCCGTCGGAATAGCATACACACGAGCAAATTTTTCGAAGGGACCGGGTCCGGCGGAGTTCCGTCTGAAAAATTTGAAGCATGTTCCATTTCTAAAGTCCGTCAGACTTTTGCGAATCAAAAGTCCGTTGCAGCCCACACATGATCGAATAGTCTGACGGAATCAGTCCGTCGGACTTTGGATGTTGAAAAGTCCGCTCGTGTGTACGCGACATAATGGATGCTTGGGTCAAGCATCTTTGGTCGAGCCTTATATCTACCTAGTTATACTCTAGGTTGATTTAAGGCCTGACTGATTAGCATTTAGTTTGCTAGAACACCGTGTATCATGAACAATTACCCTCTTTAAAATTAAAGTGTATGTAAACCCCAAATCATTTTTTAGTATGTTTGGCATCATGAGCAGTCCAATGGCCAATGATGTTGGCACAGCACACACACTAATGATAATTGCAAGGCAGTGGATTATCCTTTTTAGTAGAAATGAGTCCTGGATTCCGGTCGGACCCCATCTGTGCTACTTCGCTATGAAGCTGTCACGACACAAAGCCAATCATAAGCAGCCAAAGCATTCCCCACCCCACATCCACACATATACAAGGGGCTGTGAGCTTAGTGAATGTGGTGACATTTCACTTTGCTAAGAATACCCAATCAGGTGCAAGGGGAAAAAAAAGCATTTTTGCTTGCACGTGATTGAATGATGGAAGTCAGCAAAACTTCACCTCATTCACTAACCTCTGGGGATTCCCTTGCAAATTGCAACTTCCTATGTAGGCAGGTGCAGTCTGTACCACTGTACCACTGTACCACCACTGTAGGTGGCTCTTAACCGAACCAGCAATAGTTGCAAGGAACTCGATTCCTCTATGGTCACAAGGAGACAGCTGTCCAATTGGACGTGACCTTGGTGGCCACCTTAGGTCAAGCAGCATCTCTTTAAGACTCTGGCTCCTGGGTTTTTGAGCGTTTTATGTGAGTGACTAGTGTAGGGACAGGTTCCCCGCCTGACGGGGCACAGTGTTTAGCAGCAGGGAGAGGTTCTTGAGGGCTAGGGAAAGTGCAGGGACTATACCATCTACTTGTAGGAAGTCTCTCATTTGGGTGTGGAACAGCCAGGCCGCATTCCCGTTCCTCACTACAGAAGCTGTCAGTATCATTCCAGGATCTCGATCTTTTGCCTCTGAGTGTATTATTTGTCCCCGGACACCCCCCACGCTAGATCCTACCTCTGAACCCTAGAGTGTTGTCACCTTATAACAGGAAGAGCCTGAACAAATTACAATAACATCTTAAAGTATATATGACATTTTATTGATTGGGTGTACATCTACCTTATTTTACAAAATAACTTGTGTAGCAATCACATATGATTTATAAATTTTTAAGTGACAGTAGAGTTTACTTTTAACAGTGAAAAGTACTGATTAGCTGTTCTGGGCTGCTATCAAACTCATTTGCTTGCTGCATTGCTTTTCTTATAAAGCCCCATAGGTGTTACCCAAACCACACTCTTCAACTTTTGTCTTGCACCAATGATGAGCCCTATTATAGCCAAGGCTCTTCATTCAGCAGTTTGATGCAAGTGCACTGTTAATTATTTTCATCTATATTTTGAATACAAGAGACAACAAAAAAAGAGCTCTTTTGTCTTGAGCTATTGTCTACCTTTGGGCAAAAAAAAAACCCCACTTGGGAATAGATTCTTACTTTTTTTTTTTCTCGGATGGGGCCAGGTTGGCTCAAAATTAAAAGTATGTCTTTTTTTTTTTTTTTTCTCATGGAAAACATGTACAATTCCTAGCTTTACTCAAGCTTTATTAAGCTGCCGTTCAATAGTTTTCGGATATTCCGACAATATTGAAACATTCCCAAATGAACTTTGTGGAAAGACATTTTCATTTGCCGACTCCCTCCTCATGCATATTAACAAATGCTATGCAAGGCTTCATTTAATTCACTGATTTTACATTCGTATCACTTTCTCCTTTTACAGCTATTTTTACTGGGCTTCATTAATCTTTGTTGAATACAATGGCATACATCTTTAATGCGGCCGCTGTCAAGTTACATTTCGGTTAGGGCTGCAAACTGAATGACAGCAAGCAATATTAATAAATTTAACATAGACTGTATCAATTTTTAACAGAACGAATGTGAAAACCTAAATTTATTATTTTTCATTTAAATCAATGGGTTTATCTCTAGTTAAATGACGAAGATTTTTTTTTTTTTTCTTAAAACTGGTGACGTTCCGTACAAATAGATTTACATCTCATTAATAAGTAAATTAGGAAAATGCCTTTCAAGTTCAGACAAGTACATAAGTGTAATCTCCATATTAAAGGCACAGTCTTTGATAAACCACCAAGGAATTCTAGCAGCCAGCTATGTGACATGTTGCCAGAGAATGAACCCTCTCACATCCCCACCTTTAATTACAGTGGCTTATTGCTAAAGAGATAAGCGTCTGTCTGGTTAAAAGTGTATAAATGCACAACATGCGGGAACAACCTATATAATATCATACTGTATATATATATATATATATATATATATATATATATATATATATATATATATATATACATTTTTGTGCATGACATCTATGACAACCTCATTAATTAACTCTTCTTGCCATGATCACTACACTCTTCTACCTGCTCAGCCTTGTGCCCATGGACTGGGTAACTTGCTAATTTTAGTTCGATATGTAGTAAAAGGATTGATTCGGACCTGCAAGTTGATAGCAATAATGAAGACTTTTGGAAGGTTATTAGTCTCTTACTAATCCCTGTGTGACCTAATTGTCAAATATAGTGTTGACTTTGGTTTCTTCCACAAATGAGCAATCCATGGCCAGCTTAAGCATTTTCCAGCTAAGGTTTGTGGGTCATGAGAGTTCCCAAGAATACTGTGTAGTACTATTTAAGAAATCCAATGACTTGAAACACCCAATCTCTTAAGGTATATGTCAACCAAACCAATAAAATGTCCTAAAAGTTTTAGCGTATCGCTGCAACAAAAATAGTTTTGAAACTTTTGTAACCTGCGGCTTTAATTAGGTAGAACTTGGTTGATCTGCCATGAATCAGCACTTCCTGTTATGAGATGGCATCAATTTGTCACTATCTTCTAATTATTCTCTTGTGTTGCCACTCTGTCACACAGGCTTTGGAAGGAAACTACAAGTGGCTATTTTTCATACACAATACACAAGCATGGAACACAGTTGTCACCATGAGGAAACCATTCTCAAGAATTGCTATGCAGCCATCGCTGGAAAAGGGTTTCAGGAGATCATCAGCACTGAGATGCAACAAAGAATGAAAAAAAGGTGACAAAAAGATGACGTAAAAAATATTACATAAAAAAGGACAATTGTTAACGGTAAACTCAGTGAACTCTGATAAGTGTTGCACTTTGGACTATATTTTACTGAGTTTGATGATCAACAAACTGTGCTGGCTGCTATTTCCTTTTGTGATTTTTTATAATATATGGTTTTCTTTGCGTTGATACCCACTGTTATTTATATTAAATTGTTAACGGTACCCAGCCCAAACGGAATGCCAATCAGTTTACAGCAACTTTAAAGTTGCGGGAATTAAAAAAATAAACATCCTTACTCATCTGGATGGCTGCAGAATCAATCCAATGGTGCAGTTTTCCCTGCCAGCTCTACACGGAGAGCTGAGCGATCAAAGACCGCTGATTGCTCAGGTGACAGGTCTGCTCTGAGCTCAAAATGGTGACTGCCATTCACTGCTCTGTGCTCTGCCCCTCCAGCGCTCACTGGAGCGCTGGGCTGTGAAGGGGACGGGAACAGCTGGCTCAGGCTTTCAGCGGCGTACTGAGAGGATAAGCCAGCTGCCAGTCAGGCATCTGGATGGATTCCAACATCACTGCCTGGACCTTGGCCCGCTGTTAAATGGATCTGGGTCACAAGACTGCAGAACTAAGGAAAAGTTGCTTTGGTCATACTTCTTCTTTAAAGGGAATTGCTTTAAACAGAAATGTGGGGCCACCATTAATAATTTATTTTGCATATGCTTGATCTCAGCTTGTTATCTTTAAAGGTGCTTTACTACATACTGAACCCCAAACCTGTACAAGCTTTAGGTTATACAAGGGAATAGGTGATAGAACTGTGGATAAAGGTTGTGGGTGCTGTCATATTATATATATTTGATAAATATATTGAAAGGTACAGAATCCAATTAAAACAGACATGTAATTGTGGTAAAGTGATTTTTATTTTGAAGTGCCCTTTTAAACAATTGTTTTTGTCAATTTCCATCCACTGATCCACTGGGAGATTGTGGAAACTGGCCTCATGTATGCCCTGCCTGCCTATACACTGTTAGACATGATGATAAAAATATTTTATGTTTTGGATAAAGGCAGCACTTTTTAAAGCTTAACTCAGAGGGTCAGCAGCACAGCCTATTATGGTCCCGTCATTTATTTTTGGTCCCAGCTTGCTAGATAATCAGTATTGCCAAAGCCTGTTTTGATTTTTTTTTCTGTTTTAACTTTTTGTTTCTGTTATTTGGCACTCCTGTCCAAAAAGTGAAATGGTAGAAGGATACATTTATCATTTACTCTCATGATCTCGAGACTTGCACTTGGCTCCTGGTGTCCTTCACTTTAATGCCCTTTAGACTTCCAATGGGCTTCTAGTCACTTTCGATCTCATGCTCTTGAGACCTGCAGTGGGGCTCTGGCCCTCTTGAGATCTGCAGTGAGCTCCTTGTCTTATTTATGCTAGTGCATTTGGGACCTGAAGTGGTCTCTTGCCTTCTTTACTCTCATTTTCTTGGCATCTTCTGTGGACTTGTAGAGTAGGCAGGTGATACTTCCTCCATGTTTCCCTCCTCATTGGGCACCAAGCAAGGGTCACATGAGAGGCCTACCCCAGAGTGGGTTGTTCTGGGCTACACTAGGCACTTTGGAAAGGGTCACTGTCTTGCACATGGGGTACCTTTACTTGCACAGAGGACTGATTTCTAGCAAACTTCCTTGATGTAATATACACCAGCACAGTTACTGGTGAATTTAGGATGGAAACTTAGAGCTCATGCCCTCTCGACCTGTCTAGCCTATCACTGCTAGCTCATTCCCAGTAACAGTATGGAGCCCTGCCATACACCTAGTGCTGACTCCATGTATGCACTTCACTTAACTCTTTCTCTTCCATACCTGTGCACAGGCTGCAGACTTCTGCGGTCCTGATCTGCTCCCCTTGCTATGGGAAACGGACATGCTCATGGAGAGAGTGCTGACAACTCCTCTTAATACAAGCTATGCCACCTGCCACATGTACACGCATATGACATACTACTGGAGAAACCTTTGTTACCCTTGGTAAGCACTCGTATCTTAACACTGTATTAACTCTTATGCCGCGTACACACGGTTGGATTTTCCGACGGGAAATGTTGGATGTGAGCTTGTTGTCGGAAAGTCCGACCGTGTGTATGCTCCATCTAACATTTGCTGTCGGACTTTCCACCAACAAATGTTGGCTAGCAGGTTCTCAAATTTTCCGCCAACAAAACTTTGTTTTTGGAAAGTCCGATCATGTGTAAACAAGTCCGTTGCACACAAGTTCACACATGCTCGGAATCAAGCAGAAGGAGCCGCACTGGCTATTGAACTTCCTTTTTCTCGGCTCGTTGTACATCTTGTACTTCACCACGTTCCCACATTAGTACTTGTCGGACAACATTTGTGTGACCATGTGTATGCAAGACAAGTTTGAGCCAACAACCTTCGAACAAAGATCACGGATTTGTTGACAGAAAGTCCAATTGTGTGTATGGGGCATTACACTGATGTCTAATTAGCCCAGTGTTTCTCAAATCCAGTCCTTAGGCCCCCCCAACAGGTCATGTTTTCAGGTTTTCCATTATTTTTCACAGGTGATTTGATCAGTTTCACTGCCTTAGCAATTACCACAGCCGTTTCATCTGAGGGAAATCCTGAAAACATGACCTGTTGGGGGGGCCTGAGGACTGGATTTGAGAAACACTGCCTTAGCCCAATGTGCTTAGCTGAACCAAACTGCAGGCTATGTGTGCCAGTTGCTTCCATTACACCCCTTTAGTAACTTCATACCAGACAAAGGCAACGTTTCAAAAGCTTTACCTAAATAACCTGGCATGAGAGTTAAAGTGGAGGGCCACCCTAAAAAAAAAGAGCATTAATATTCTTAAAAAAATGTAAAAAAAAACATTTGGAAAAAAATAATTGTTTTTACCTTGCCAGAAATCCCTGTTGCTAGGCAGTCTTCATAATCGGCCTTCTTCCTGCTCCTCGGTGATCTTTGGTTTTCTCTCCCCTCGCGTCGTCTTCTGGGAACTGTGTGTTCCTTAACACAGCACGTCCCATTCACAAAGCACCGCGCGACTCGCGCATGCGCAGTAGGAAACGGCAGTGAAGCCGCAAGACTCCACTGCCTGTTTCCCTTAGTGAGGATGGTGGCGCTGGGACCCAAGAGCCGAGGGACATCGCAGGCGCCCTGGAAAGGTAAGTCTCCTTATTAAAAGTCAGCAGCTACTTTTTTAGCTGATGACTTTTTAAAAAAAATATATAACAGCTGAAATACCGCTTTAAACAAAGGCAACAGTTGTTCCCTAAACTGATCCCTAACTCTTGTGCAGCTTGTGGCTGCACCAGCATATCTGCACAGGAAAGAGTCCATAGCTGGCTGAGTCCATGATGAAAGTACCCAGGGTTTTCACCTTCAGAGCGGATAGAGCATTGGGACCAGCAGTTCGCTCTGAAGGTGAAAATTCTGGGGCTGACCAAGAGCAGTAGCATTATCTGGAGAATGGATGTATATTAGTTGATATTCCAGTCTTGGCATATCCAGCGGACTAACAGGACAGAGTCCGGCAATGGCAGCAACCTAGGCTTTCAGTAACCTTATTGCGTGCCAAGATCCAAGTTCTTTACGTTCCAGACCCCTCATCCTTTTATAATGCACAGAACCAGTTGGTTGGACCCAGAAAAGCCCGACTGGGGCAGCATAAAACTTTACTTGCCTACAGGCACCAGGACTCTTTCACTCTCATGCATACAGTGGGCTCCTTTGGGCATCCTCACTCTCATGAGAATTACAATAATCTCTTGTCTCCTTCACTCTCATTCTCTAGAGGTATGCAGTCCTCTTTCACCCTTGAAGAACCTCAGCATCCTTCACTCTTGTGTTCTCCTCCTGTCTTGTGCACCCCAGCCTTCTTCACAGTTGTTCTCCTGAGACCTGGGCTTTCTTCACATTGCTAAAGCCTGCGGTGTGCTCCTGGCCTCCTTCATTCGCCTTCTGCTGAGACCTGCAGTGGACTCCTGGCCTCCTTGCTCAGAGGGAAGCAAATGGGAATTTCCAGTAATTATGTCATTTTTTTTTAATTTTTTCAGCCTCACCAGTTCAGCTTTGATTTTCAGGAGGGTCCACAAGGAAATTTCAGGCAGTCCTCAGAAAGGTCCACGTAAAAATATTTAAGAAATAGTGAGTGAAACCTTAATAAACGATAATAAAAATTCCCTACAGAGATAATTTGCTGTAAAATCTAAACCCTTTTCTGAAAGTTACGGTTGGTAGGAGACATGTTTTGCTGAAACATTCGCTATTATAGGAAATTACATGCAAAGCCAGAGTTCTGATCCTGAGTTAATTTATAATTGGAAAAAACTTATTAATTAGCTGTGTCACTCTAATTAAGTATTTAAGCTCTATGCATTGTGATGTAAAGTGAAGGAAATATATTGAAAATGACATGAAAGTACAAATGCCTGATTTTTAGGGCATAAAATGTATTATGATTCACACTTTTTAAAGTAGGTCTAAATCTTACCTTGATGACATTTCATTTCCTAAAACACTGTGTACAAAGTTGTATAATATACACTATATTCTTTTACATATGGGTTTTACCTTTTTTTTTTTCCATAGATTTTTGTATTTCAGCCACGTCCTGTCTACATGTGATCCCTCCCACATCAACTGACTGCACATCATCGCTCTGGACTTTTTTCATGATAATGAAAATTGTTCAGAATGCCTAAAAAATGTGTGTTAGCATATCTTCTTGTAAAGACCTCAAGGGGTGCTGGGAAACAAAAGTTATCTCATTACGGAAAGTGCCTGAACAAGGACCTTCAGGGCAGGACCACCAGCTATTATTTTATTGAACAGTTGAGATTTAAGCGGACTAAAAACAACTTTTAATAAGTCTTATGGACATATAAGTGGGGCTTGGGAACGAGCATGCACCAGTGCCCCCAAAGCAAGTGGCTTGCTATTGGGGGAAAGCCAAAACGCTGTTGTTTGAAATTAGGCAGCCTCTCTTTTTTTCTATGCTTGCTATTGGGGGCACAGGCTGAAGAGGAGGAGCCAGGAGTGATGGGGGGTACCCGGAAAAAGGAGGATCAGGACTGCTCTGTGCAAAACCACTGCAATGAGCAGGTATGTAGGACATTGGATTATTTTTTCTTTTTTTTAATTAACCTTTAATGCCCCATACACATGGTCGGACTTGCCAACGGACTAAGCTCCGTCGGCAAGAAAAAGCTGGCAGTTTGCAATCTGACTTTTGTTCTTAATGAGGCTTAAAGGGGTTGTAGAGGCAGAAGGTTTTTATATATAATTACTTACCTGAGCCCCTTCTCTCTCCAGCGATGTCCACAAGTATCTAAGACGTCTGAGACACGCCTCCTGTTTGGCTGAGACACAGCAGCGGCGGCATTGGGCCCTGTGGCTGTCAATCAAAATCAGGCAGCCAATCAGGGGAAGGAGGGGTGGGGCCGGGCGGGACTCCATGTCTGAATGGATAAACGGAGCTCTGACTCGGCTCGGGTGCCCCCATAGAGAGCTGCTGGCTGAGGAGGTACTTGAAAGGAGGGAGGGGCCAGGAGCAGCAAAGCGGGACCCATGAAGAGGAGGATCCGGGCTGCTCTGTACAAAACCAACTGCACAGAGGAGGTAAGTATGACATGTTTGTTATTTAAAAAACAAAACAAACAAAAAACAAGACTTTACAATCACTTTAAAGCTTAAAGTTGAAGTAAAGGAGCCAGGAGCGATTGGGGGTACCCGGAAAAAGGAGGATCAGGGCTGCTCTGTGCAAAACCACTGCAATGAGCGGGTATGTATGACATTGGCTTATTTTTTCTTTTTTTTAATTAACCTTTAATGCCCCGTACACACGGTTGGACTTGCCAACGGACTAAGCTCCGTCGGCATTTCCGAAGGAAAGATTTAGAACATGTTCTATATCTAAGTCCATTGGAAATGCCGGCAGAAAAAGTCCGATGGGGTATAAACATGGTCGGAATGTCTGATGAAAAGCTCAATTTTCTGCCAGAAAGTTCGACCAGACTCCCTGATTTGCTGGCCTATCAAACACCCATAACACAGAATGATACCTCTTTATCACACCCTACTGGAGCAAGCTGCAACAACATGTGGCAAAAAAAATACTTCTTTAGAGAAACACTTCTGTTGGGGTACATTTAGGCCACAGCCCACTGCTGACTACAAAATCACACAAAACTACAAAAAAGTAATTTAGCAAAATATTCCATCCCTACATCTGAATGAGTGTAAAAGACCGAGGGATAACTAGGTAATAACAGGTGAAGACCTTGATCTGAAAACCATGGCACAATAAAAAGAAAGTCTGCCTTGTGAAATTATAAAGCTTATGTAGAGGACATTCCCAATATCAAATTTTAGTAGCACCGTTTAAAAACGATGTTTCTTTCCTGCCGTAGTTAAGACCTTCCTACATATGCAGACAATACGCGACTAACTAATTAATTGCAGTCTAGCGCTTTAATATGTAATATTTCTTGTCAGCTTTTAAATAATAGACAGAAAAAGGAAATACAATGTCATGTTTCTTCGTAGAAGCCTCCTTTGGTAATTTGCCCAATGTAATTCACAAGCAGGCTACATGGGAAGATGAGCCGTATATTCCACTTCCACAAGCTGCTTCTCTCTTCCTCGACAAGAAAACATAAAAGTCTATGCAAGGTCATTCAGGTTGAAGGACATCTAGTGCTTGGCCATCTGTGAGACATCTGCACATTCGGAATATTAGAACATTAGCAAGGGGTAGACATGGAACTTAATAAATTCTTTTCTGCTTGGGTTGGGTACTGTTTTCTTGACCTCCAGGGCCAACACAAAGGGCACAAAGGTAGAAATATTTCCGCCGTTTGCAGAAGAGATGAAACATTTACTTAAAAAGTTGCCATACATACCATAGTTAATCTTTTTTTTTTTTTTCAAAAGAAAAAAAAGGTTCTAATAACATTTATGGATGAATAATCACATCACCTCCCTCTTCCAGGCGGACCTGCAGCGCTGTGCACACCGCACATGTGTCTTTAGCTTTATATAGACAGTAAGAGATTGGTGGCGCAATTGCGGTGGCAACACACATTGATAATAATTGCCCAAGCACCATCAGGCTGTGCCAGCTTTAAAGAAAAAAAGCTGGCAGTTTGCAATCTGACTTTTGTTCTTAATGAGGCTTAAAGGGGTTGTAGAGGCAGAAGTTTTTTTTTTATCATAATTACTTACCTGAACCCCTTCTTTCTCCAGCCATGTACACAAGTATCTAAGCCGCCCGGGACACGCCTCCTGTTTGACTGAGACACAGCAGCGGCGCCATTGGGTCCTGTGGCTGTCAATCAAAATTAGGCATCCAATCAGGGGAAAGAGGGGTGGGATCGGGGGGGGGGGGACTCCGTGTCTGAATAGATAAACGGAGCTCTGACTCGGCTCGGGTGCCCCATAGAGAGCTGCTGGCTCAGGAGGTACTCGATAGGAGGGAGGGGCCAGGAGCAGCAAAGTGGGACCCATGAAGAGGAGGATCCAGGCTGCTCTGTGCAAATCCAACTGCACAGAGGAGGTAAGTATGACATGTTTGTTATTTAAAAAAAAAAAAAATAAATAAAGGCTTTACAAGCACTTTAAAGCTTAAAGTTGAAGTAAAGGCTATTTTGTTTTAAATGTATCAACAGGCAGGTTATTTATGACATTAGAGATCTCAATTGGTCTCCTCAACCAAAAATGCATCCTCTTGCCTGTCAGCTGTCATGTACCGTGCATGTGAAGCTCAGCGAACATTTTTTTTTTTTTTTTATAAATTCTTTATTTTATTTTCACAAAGATAATTTTACAACAATACATATGCGTATCTATACATCCTATCCTCTATTTGACCTCTACCCTCTTTACCATAAGCATCACACAAGGATTATATTTTCTACCAGTAGTTTGTTGTTTATTCAGATACCTTTACTAATCTAATAAACAAAAATAACAACAAAAAAGACAAAACAAAGCAAAAAAAAATTGTATTGTACTCTGCCTCTCCGTATCATACCATGTGACTCTTGTGCGCATACACGACCGAAGGCACAGAACCGGGAAAGAAGACAAGCACCAGGGGAGAGAAGATGGAAGCACCGGGGGCCAGCTGGATCAATCCCACTGTATCACTGGAGGACACCATATGACAGGTAAGTATGTCATAATGTACTAATATGCTGTGCATACTAGTACATTATGGCATAACCCACCTGGGGGGCCCTAAAACGAAAATTATATAACGGAGTTTACTACCGCTTCAAAGGCTTAAAGTGGTTATAAACTATCACCTTGTAAAACAACCCATTTACATTAAAAAAATAGAAATGAACAGCAAAAGATTTGTGTATATATTTAAAAAAAAAAAGATATATAAATGTATTTTTGCTTCTTTGTTATAAGTGATCAAATTCCCTCTGTTCTTGGCTGCATGAAAGCTGAGGGGAGGAGAAGCAGCAGCACACTGTGCTTTCCAGTGAGAGGCTGTGCAGGGGATGTGTCAGAACAAGTCCCCTGCACATGGTGTACTCTCCTGCTTAGTGTGGTCACTTTTTAATAGGAAGGCAGAGGGATGAGCAGGAACACCAGTGATTTCACACAAAGGAAGCAATACAAATAGAACAGGATACCTTTTCAAACAAGTACATGGTACAGGCAGCACAGATCAGGAATATGAAATGTTGGGGTAACAAACGCTTTAAAGCCTCATTCACACTCCTACATGGGCTCTGGGGTAGATTTAGTAAAACTGGAGCACTCAGAATTGTGTGCAGCTGTGCATTGTGGCCAATCAGCTTCTAACTTCAAGAGGAAGTAAACCCTGATGGGTTTACTTCCTCTTTTTTTCCCTGCAAAGGTAAAGCATAATGGACTACTATGCATCGCATAGTAGCTCATTATGTGTCACTTACCTGACACAGGAGCCAGCGAAGTCACCGCTGTCCCCTGTAGTCCGCCGCATCCATCTTGCTGGTGGCGTCTCGCAGCTCCGACGAATGACAGCTGTGAAGCCGCGATGACGTCAATCCCGCGCATGCGCACGGGTGTCGCATCTCGCAGCTCCGCCGCTGCCATTCGGCGAAGCCACGATTACGTCACTCCCGCGCATGCGCACGGGAGTCGACAAATTAGGCAAATCCATTCTTGGACTTGCCGCATTTAGTGCGCCTGCGCGCCGCTGTCTACGGCGCATGCGCCGTAGACAGCGGTGCCCATTTTCGGGCAAATATCTCCTAAACCATATAGGTTTAGGAGATATTGCTTGGACCTACAGGTAAGCCTTAATCTAGGCTTACCTGTAGGTCAAAGTGGTCTGAAAGGGTTTACTTCCTCTTTCAGCTTCTTCAATTAAGCTTTGGCAATAAAACTTGGAAGCTGATTGGTTTCTATGCATCAGATTGTGCACTCTCCAGTTTTAGTAAATAGCCCTCTGTGTCTTTAATTGGTTTGGGCCACCAGATGCTGTGTAAAGGCAGCCCATTCATGTCTATGGGAATACAGTGGCTGCACAGACACAGCTGCTTGCCCCAATTTGACAACAATGGGGATGCAGGTGAATGGCCCTGAATGCAGACAGTTTGCATTTGGTGCCGCCCACCAGCAGTGCTGTCAAATTGGGAAAAGCGTGTTAATGCAGCTGATGCATTCCCGTACATGAATGTGTTGCCTTCACACAACAGTTGGTGGCTCAAGCTGCTTACAGACACAGGTCATTCATGGAACGGACTAAGGGTGTAATCACAAATGCAAATGTGAATACAACTTTCACAAATACAATATAACTTAGTAAAGTATTCCCTTTTGCACTGCTTCCCTTAATTTCTGGCCAAGAAGTGCACACATAGCATGTTCTGTTTGAGGATGCCCCACCGATGCTGAATAGGGTTTAGGTCTGGAGACATGCTTAGCCAGTCCATCACATTTACCCTCAGCTTCTTTAGCACAGCAGTGGTCATCTTGGAAGAGTGTTTGGGGTCGTTATCATGTTGGAATACTGCCCTGCGGTCCAGTCTCCAAAGGGAGGGGATCATTCTCTGCTTCAGTATGTCAGAGTACATGTTGACATTCATGGTTCCCTCATTGAACTGTAGCTCCCCAGTGCCGGCAGCACTCATGCTACTCGAGACCATGACACTCCCACCACCATGCTTGACTGTAGACAAGCCACCACTGCTCTGTTCTGTTTTATACTCAGTTATGACATGACGCTGCTTGTATATCAAGACATTGCTTGTATAACAAGTCAAAATGTATTAAAAAATGTTGCTTGTCTTGCAAAATGCTCTCAAACCAAGGTTTTATATATATATATATATATATATATATATATATATATATATATATATATATTCTCTAATCATGACCAAAAAGCAAACAAAGAGCTACCTCAAGCAATACTACCAAATATAAAGGGCCTACCTTAAAATTAAAGGACCAACTTCCCAATATGGTATACCCAATAAGTAAACTTATTTCTAATTAGCCTGGTGTGACAACCAATTGAAGAGAGCAGTCTGGTGTCAGGGCTGGATTAACGCAGAGGCTATTGGAGCTGCAGCTCCAGGCCCCTACCTTGATATAGGCCCAGCCACCCAAAAAGGACATGTAAAGCAATAGGCCAACGGGAAGAGATCTCCCCTGACGGGCCCTGCATTCCACGTGCACCGCCTGGGCAGGGTGGTGGAATTGATAAAGGGCACTGCATGAGCAGTCCTAACAGAAGCCTGGGGAACCCCAATGCAGGGCTCTTACAGAAGTCTGTGGCTTCCATAGTGTTAGGCCTGCGCAGCTGCACTCTTTCAGCTCAGAGTGCACGCCAATGCACGGCCCTTACAGAAACTTGGCAAGTCAAATGCCAGTCTTCCCTAGTGTTATGCCTGTGCGGCTGCGCACTTTTGAGTTTGGGTGCATGCCAGCACAGGCTCCTGGAAAGCAGAAAGGTGCCCAGTAAAAGGTCCAACCAAAATCCTCAGCATCAAGCACATGAGGCTCTTAATCCGGCCCTGTCTGGTGTGACAATAATGGCTCATGGTACAATTAGGAAATTAGTGTAGCCACTCTGTAAAGGATGTGTTATTATTCACACAATTACCAGGTGAAAATATCAGGTGAAAATAAAAAGAAAAAAATTGCAAAAGGAAAACTAGGGCAGTCAGCACTTCTACGGATTGGTAAACTGTATATTATCAATCAAAGAACTGTCCCTTCAACCCCAACAAGACAGCAGAAGGGAGCGAGAAATGTAATGGGACTTTTATTGTGCCACAGGGAGAGTGTAAACAATATTTTTAAAATATAAAGCTTTATTAACAAATGTTAAACACACTTTAAAATATGACATAACAAGTGTCATATAACCCTATACTCAAATATATAGCTATAAATTGGCATGAAACGAATTAACGCGTTTCAGTAACAAGTCGCTTCCTCAGGATCCACTCTTCTTGGTAATCTATTTCTTGGTTGTCTATAAAGATAACTGATTACATGCATTAAAAATAATATACTACACAAACCAAAAAGATACTAAATATCAATTTGACAGAAGTCAGATACGTGCGCAGTTGGGTGATGAAACACGCGGAGGAAAACAGGAAGGAAAAAAAAACACACCACCATAAACACCCTACAGCCATAATAATCCTCACCAAAAAAGAGGAGGAGGAGAACAAAACTGCAGGGGGACAGGATGACCAAAAATAAATAAAAAATAGGAAGACCAACCTCTTACTCGCTGGGAACAATACTAATGTTTAAAACAAGTCTAGCATGGATCAACGATATAGCAAAGCAGGCACTTTCCTATGGAGCAATGGAGAATCACAAATAAAAAAAACTCTATAACTACACCCAACATGCATCACTAAACTGTGCATGTTTTAGAAAGATATGTTTTAGAAAGCAGTTCTTGTGTCTGAGAGGAGCATCTTGGTAGGATGTTATCTAGCTACTATAAGCAAGAAGAAGAATTTCCTCAGACGCCTCCTCTCCTCCAGTGAAGACTCTCTGAGGTTATTGTAACATCACATCTTTCCGGCAGACCACAAGTTTACAGCAGGGGGGGGGGGGGGGCAATCTGTGGGAAAACAGCATGTATACTCGCAGCTAAGCGCATACGTTCTACTGAGCAGGTGTCAGTATTAAGATGATTCCACCGTCCCATTCCCTGGGTCACCAAATAGACTGCTGACCATAGATGTTGCCTGAACAAAGATGGCTCCCTTATCTGTAGAAAAAAGAAAGACGAAAGCATGGTCAGGGAGAGTTCTGTGATAACATAACTGCACATCAGTTTATATACATTAACCCCCTTAGTGCTAGCCTGTGTATACCCCTTCAATACCAGACCATTTTTCAGGTTTTATTAGTGTGATAGTTTGACTGACTATGACTCCATCATGCAACACTGTACCTGAAATAATTTATATCATTTTTGCTCATCGTAAAACTTTCCTGCAATTTTATTCAATAACCACTATGTTTTTTGTTAGTACATAAAGGATAAAAGTCATTTTTTTAATTAAAATTATGTATCATATTTCATGAGGCCTTAAATTGCTGTCAAAATTGTATAATTTAGCATATAGTGTATACAGCGCATTCCCAGAACAGCTTGCAGATTTCAGTGGTCAGAAGTAAGCATACTCTTCTTGTGGCCATCATTAATGAGTACCCCTTTAAATGTTGGTGGTTAGGGGTGAGCGTCCTATAACATTGGTGATCACTGGTGAGCGTCCTATAACATTGGTGATCACTGGTGAGCGTCCTATAACATTGGTGATCAGTGGTGAGTGTCCTATAACATTGATGATCAGTGGTGAGCGTCCTATAACATTGATGATCAGTGGTGAGTGTCCTATAACATTGGTGATCACCGGTGAGCGTCCTATAACATTGGTGATTAGTGTTGAGCGTCCTATAACATTGGTGATCAGTGGTGAGTGTCCTATAATATTGGTGGTCAGTGGTGAGTGTCCCAAAACATTGGTGATCAGTGGTGAGCATCCTATAACATTGGTGATCAGTGGTGAGTGTCAAATAACATTGGTGATCAATGGTAAGTGCGCTATAATATTGGGGGTCAGTGGGGTGTGTCCCATAACATAGGGGGTCAGTGGTGAGTGTCCTATAATGTTGATCAGTGGTAGGTGTTCCAAAACATTGGTGATTAGTAGAGAGTGTCCTATAACATTGGGGCTCAGTGGTGAGTGCCCCATAACATTGGTGATCAGTGATAAGAACAGTGTTGCCAACTCCCTGAAGTGAAATTTACTGGCAGAACGTCAATATTTAAAAATGGCACCAATTTTTTTACTGGCAAAAAATCATAGACATTTACTGACACATCCACATTCTTTACTGGCACTGCAAAAAAGTATCTAAAATGACTGTGTTTAGTGCTAAACAGTGCAAATATCACTATTTGAATGGTAAACAAGTTAAACAAAAGTAAAAAAAAAACATATTTCTCAATTTACATGAAGGCCAGGATACTATAACCCAGCCAGCACAAAGTTCTTCATTACATCAGAGTCTGCAGGATGGTGACCAGAGACCACCTTCCGCTGAGTGAATAAACTAAGGTAAGGGGGGATTACTAATATAGGGAGGAAACTTTATATCAGTGCCCTCTTACATTATTGTATTCTCTCCCTCTTACATCAGTGACCCTCCCTCAGACTGGCCTGGCGGTGCTGTCACTGACCTCCTCTCAGGTGCACCATACAGCGCTCAGTCAGACGGCTCCAGCTTGGCAGCTCTGGTTTTATTCTATAGTCTCCTCTCCATGGTCCACATGTATGTCTCTTCCCGTAGCTCCCACCCCGGCGGCGCTCCCACTCTTGACTCCTTTCTGGGATCCCCCTCAGAGACTGCAGACATGATAAAAGACAAGAGATGGTCAGAGGCTGCGGACATGATACAGGAGGTGGACAGAGGCTGCGGACATGATACAGGAGGTGGACAGAGGCTGTGGACATGATACAGGAGGTGGACAGAGGCTGCGGACATACTACAGGAGGTGGACAGAGGCTGCGGACATACTACAGGAGGTGGACAGAGGCTGCAAACATGGTAGTGTCTTCACTCCCTCACAGTAGCCTCCTCCTCTGTCCACCATCATATTACTTATATTACTTCTCCACATCATCAGTGTGCTGTGTCCTCCTCCTGTTCCCCTTTCACCTATCCACAGGTCAGGGCATCACTGTGCTGCCCTGACCTGTGGAGAGGTGAAAGGGGTACAGGAGGAGGACACAGCAAACTGATGATGTGGAGAAATAATATGATAGTGGAAAGAGCACATCAGTCTCTGTCCCCTGCATGGTTTCAGCCTCCCAGCTCCTAGTAAAGTCCTCCTCTCACTCTGTCCTCTTTTTGCTATGATATCCCCCACAGTTTCACTCTCCTCCTCCTCAGCCCTGCTTGGCTCCTCCACCTATGATGAGTGCACTGCAGGAGTCGCTGGCTGCCGTGGTCTCGATCGTCTATTCAAAAATGATGTCGGGAGGTGCCATTAAGTTACTGCGCATGCGCCACCCGACCAAGCGTGTACGATCTTTCCTGAGCACGGCCGGCTTCGGAGCGGCGCATATGCAGTTGCATGGTCGGCTTGCGGCCATCTTTTTTATGGGCACCGGTGCCTGTAACGGACTTTAACGTGCAGCCCAAAAAAGGGGTTAAATTTATGGGCTGCCCGTAAATCTACAGGCGGTTGACAACACTGGATGAGTGCCCCATAACATTGGGGCTCAGTGATGAGTCCTCCATAACATTGGTGATCAGTGATGAGTTCCCCATAACATAGGGGCTCTGTGGTGAGTGGCCCATAACAAAGGGGCTCTGTGGTGAGTGGCCCATAACATAGGGGCTCTGTGGTGAGTGGCCCATAACATAGGGGCTCTGTGGTGAGTGTCCCATAACATTGGGGCTCAGTAGTGAGTGCATCATAACATTGGGGCTCAGTGGTGAGTGACCCATAATATTGGGGCTTAATGGTGAGTGCCCCATACCATTGCTGATCAGTGGTTAATGCCCCATACCATTGCTGACAGTGGCGATTGCCCCATAAAATTGGTAATCAGTGGTGAGTTCTCCATAACATTGATGATCAGTGGTGAGTGACCTTGATAAGCACATGAGGAATATTTAGCTGGGATGCCCTGAAAGGCAGCAGCCCTAGAAGCTGGGAACTTCTCCTCCTGGACAAGAACAGGGCTGCCTCAAACTCCAGACTATTTATACACTCCCTAACCACCTACTCAGCACTCTCCCCCAGGGATTGGCTGGGAAAACAAATGTTCAAGCTGCTGATTCCACTATAGTCTGGAATTCTCCAGAAGACAGGGGGAAGCAATCAAATCTCTGGTCTGCAGAGCCCAGAACAGCCCAAAGCAATCACAAACTGCTCCACTGGTTAGAGTGAAGCCAAAAAGAACTACATATACCTAGTCTGGGAGCAGGTGCTATCAGTTATGGAATAAGGGTGCAGTGGTATAATGGGGGTGCACAGGTGAACAGTAGGGGTGCATTGGTGTAAAGGGGTTGTGGGGGTGAGCAGTGGAGATGCAGAGGGTAACAGTGGTCTAGTTGAATAGGGGTGTAATGGTGAACAGTAGGGGATACAGAGGTCAGCAGTCATAGAATAAGGGTGCAGTGGTGTAAAGGAGTGGGATACAGAGGTTAGCAGTGATTGAATAAGGGTGTAGTTGCCAAATGGGGGGTGCACAAGTGAACAGTAGGGGTGCATTGGTGTAAAGGGGCTGTGGGGGTGAGCAGTGTGGATGCAGAGGGTAGCAGTGGTCTAGCTTAATAGGAATGTAGCGGTGAACAGCAAGGGATGCAGAGGCCAGCAGTCATGGAATGAGGGTGCAGTGGTGTAAAGGGGTGGGGTGCAGAAGTTAGCATTGATAGAAGAGCGGTGCAGCGGTGTAATGAGGGTGCACAGGTGAAGTAGAGGTGTATTGGTGTAAAGCGGGCGCAAAGGTGAGCAGTTGGGATGCAAAGGTTAGCAGATGTGCAATAGTCTAAAAGTGTGGTGGTGTGGTAGTTGTGAATCAGGGGTACCAAAGTGAGTAGTTGGCAAAAGGTGCAAAGGTAGGTGGTTGATGATTGGGTCAAGGAAGAAGGAATCCACCGCTCCAGGTGTGTGCAATGACCCAAATAGAACCAAGTAGGAGTGCTAGCCCCGGCCCGCCTTCGTAGGATACTTGAAAAAATTGGTAATGATTAAGCACAGGTTGAATGTGTGAAACGTGTCTACGTGGCAAAAAATCTGGTGTCCCTGGTGTATCCTGGTGATTTTTAATAAAGGCACTGTGTTTTGGAACCTTTGGATGTGTGGCCATTCTTCTTTTTCCAGGTTGATGATTGGGTGCAGGGGTTACAGAGGTGTACCATGGGAAAGAGAGAACTCTGTCTATATTCATAATCAGTATAGGCAGTCCCTGGGTTACTAGGTTTGCTACTCCAGACCAAAAATGTTTTTCAAGTTTTGGATAGGATATGGAGGGGTTAACACCGCTGTGATGTCTGTTTTCCTATATGTGCCCTGTCCAGAAGATTTTATCTCACGTTCTGTCCCTGTGATAACTGGATTTTGAAAATAATAGAGGGGAGAGAAAGAGGGAAGAAAGGGGATCATGAGAGAGAGATGGGGGGGGGGGGGAGTAAGAGAGAGGTGGGGAGAAGGAGAGAGGGGGGATGAGAGAGATGAGGAGAAGGAGAGAGGGGGGATGAGAGAGATGAGGAGAAGGAGAGAGAGGGGATGAGAGAGAGGTGGGGAGAAGGAGAGAGGGAGAATGAGAGAGGGTGGGGAGAGAGGGGGATGAGAGAGATGGGGAGAAGGAGAGAGGGGGAATGAGAAAGAGAGGTGGGGAAAAGGAGAGAGGGGGTAATAAAGAGATGGAGATGGGGAAGGAGAGAGTCGGGGAGTGAGAGAGAGGTGGGGAGAAGGAGAGAGTTGGGGAGTGAGAGAGAGGTGGGGAGAAGGAGAGAGTCGGGGAGTGAGAGAGAGGTGGGAGAAGGAGAGAGGGAGAATGAGTGAGAGGTAGGGAGGAGAGAGGGGGATGGTGGGAGAAAGAGAGCAGGGGAATGAGAGAGAGAGGGAGAATGATAGAGGGGGAGTGAGAGAGAGATAGGGAGAAGGAGAGAGGGGGGGTGAGAGGGAGATGGGGAGAAGGAGAGAGAGGGGATGAGAGAGAGGGGGAGAAGGAGAGAGTGGGAATGAGAGAGAGAGGTGGGATGAGAGAGAGATGGGGAGAAGGAGAGAGGGGTAATGAAAGAGAGGTGGGGAGAAGGAGAAAGGGGGATGAGAGAGGTGGGGAGGAAAGGGTGGGATGAGAGAGAGGTGGGGAGGAGAGAGGGGGATGAGAGAGAGATGGGGAGGAGACAGGGGGATGAGAGAGAGGTGGGGAGGAGAGAGGAGATGAGAGAGAGTTGGGGAGAAGGAGAGGGAGGTGGTGAGAGAGATAGAGAGGTGGGGAGAAGGAGAGAGAGGGAAAAGGAGAGAGGGGAGATGAGAAAGAGGGGGGGGGAGAAGGAGAAAGGGAAATGAGAAAGATAGACGGAATGAGGGGGAATGAAAGAGAGGCGGAGCGAAGGAGACCCTTTGATTGCCCTGATGTTAACTCCTTGCCAGCCAGTGCTATTCGTACAGTGACAGTGCATATTTTATAGCACTGATACTTTTTTAGTGTCACTGTTTCCCAAAAAGTGTTAAAAGCATCAGTTTATTTTTCCTATTATTTGTAATGTCGCAGTGGTGGCAATGGTGGCTAATCGCTGCCATTACTAGTAAAAAAAGAAAAAAAAATATCCCATAGATTGTAGACGCTATAGCTTTTGCCCAAACCAATCTAT